>NC_037687.1:29018854-29054734 GCF_003255815.1 Theropithecus gelada | reverse complement strand
AAATAGGAAAGTTTCAGAGGCCGGGGGCGGTGGCTCATGCCTGTAATCCCAGCACTTTGGGAGGCTGAGGCCAGCAGATCACTTGAGGTCAGGAGTTTGAGACCAGCCCGACCAACATGGTGAAACCCTGTCTCTACTAACAAATACAAAAATTAGCCAGGTGTGGTGGTGCACACCTGTTATGCCAGCTACTCGGGAGGCTGAGGCAGGAGAATTGCTTGAACCCTGGAGGCGAAGGTTGCAGTGGGCCGAGACCTCGCCACTGCACTCCAGCCTGGGCAATGAAGCAAGACTCAGTCTCAAAAAAAAAAAAAAAAAGAATTATGAAAGTTTCAAGATTTTAGCTATTTGTAAGCTAACAATTTACTTGGTTGAAATTTCAAGGATAAGGCCAAGCGCAGTGGCTCATGCCTGTAATCCCAACACTATATGGGTAGCTGAGTCGGGTGGATCACTTGAGGCCAGAAGTTCGAGACCACAACATGGTGAAACCTCGTCTCTACTAAAAATACAAAAATGAGCTGGGCATGGTGGCACACGCCTGTAATCCCAGCTACTTAGGAGGCAGAGGCACAAGAATCCCTTGAACCCAGGAGATGGAGGTTGCAGTGAGTCGAGATTGCGCCACGTACTCCAGCCTGGGCAACAAAGACACTATGTCTAAAAAAAAAAAAAAAATTCAAGTTTGCTTGAAGAAGACATGAGACTCTGGTGTCAGGTCCAACAGACTTTATTACTGACAACACAAGAAAGAAGCAGAAACTTGATACTCACGTCAATCCTCTTGCACTTCAAGTCCAATAGGACTGATGAGAAAGGGTCTGGACAGATGCTTTGCATATAGTGAGTGTGTGATGCAGTGAGTGTGTGTCACAATGAGGAATCCTGAGTTTATAAAGCAGTCTTTTAAGAGGGCTATAGGAAAGCCTGCCCAACCTTTGCTTCACACATAGGCATCATTATATACATATTTTACAGTTGGGTTAGGCAACAAATTTGCCTTTGGCCATGGGGACTCGCTATTGCTATCTTCCTAAACTGTTTGCTATACAAACATTCTTGGCCGGGCGCTGTGGCTCATGCCTGTAATCCCAGCACTTTGGGAGGCCGAGGCTGGTGGATCACCTGAGATCAGGAGTTCGAAAGCAGCCTGACCAACATGGTAAAACCCCTGTCTCTACTAAAAATACAAAAATTAGCGGGGCATGGTGGCGGGTGCCTATAGTCCTAGCTGCTTGGGAGGCTGAGGCAGGAGAATTGCTTGAACCCAGGAGATGGAGGTTGCAGTGAGGGGAGATGGAGACATTGCATTCCAGTCTGAGCAACAAGAGCAAGACTCTGCAAAAAAAAAAAAACAAAAAACACACACACACACAAACAGGCCGGGTGTGGTGGCTCACGTCTGTAATCCCAGCACATTGGGAGGCCGAGGTGGGCAGATCATGAGGTCAGGAGTTCGAGATCAGCCTGGCCAGCATGTTGAAACCTTGTCTCTACTAAAAAAATACAAAAAATTGGCCAGGCGCGGTGGCTCAAGCCTGTAATCCCAGCACTTTGGGAGGCCAAGACGGGCGGATCACGAGGTCAGGAGATCGAGACCATCCTGGCTAACACGGTGAAACCCCGTCTCTACTAAAAAATACAAAAAACTAGCCGGGCGAAGTGGCGGGTGCCTGTAGTCCCAGCTACTCGGGAGGCTGAGGCAGGAGAATGGCGTGAACCCGAGAGGAGGAGCTTGCAGTGAGCTGAGATCCGGCCACTGCACTCTAGCCTGGGTGACAGAACAAGACTCCGTCTCAAAAAAAAAAAAAAAAAAAAGAACAAAAAATTAGCCAGGCATGGTGGTATGCACCTATAATCCGAGCTACTCTGGAGGCTGCTGCAGGAGATTAATTGAACCTGGGAGGTGGAGGTTGCAGTGGGCCAAGTTCACATTACTGCACTCCAGCCTGGGCGACAGAGTAAGACTGCGTCTCAAATAAAAAGGAAAAAAATGGAAATCTTGTCATTTGTGAAGAGTTGGACGAAACTAAAGGACATTATGCATACTAAAATAAGGCAGACACAGAAAGACAAATAATGTATGATCTCATCTTTTTTTTGTTTTTTTTTTTTTTGAGACGGAGTCTTGCTCTGTCACCCAGGCTGGAATGCAGTGGCACAATCTCATCTCACCACAAGCTCCGCCTCCTGGGTTCACACCATTCTCCCACCTCTGCCTCCTGAGTAGCAGCGACTACAGGTGCCCTCCCCGATGCCCAGCTAATTTTGTCTTTGTATTTTTAGTAGAGATGGGGTTTCACTATGTTGACCAAGCTGGTCTTGAACCCCTGATGTTGTGATCTGCCTGCCTCGGCCTCCCAAAGTGCTTGGATTACGGGCATGAGCCACCGTGCCTAGCCATATGACCTCGTTTATATGTGGAATCCGAAATAGTCAAACACATAGAAGCAGAAAGTAGAATAGTGGTTGCAAGAGGCTGAGAGGTGGGAAGAAAGGAAAAGGTGTTGGTAAAGTGTGCAAAATTTCTGATGAAGCTGGGGAAATTAAAAAAGCAAAATGTAAAAACAAACAAACAAAAAAAACAAAAAGGAAAGTGTACAAAGTTTCCGTCCTGCAAGATAAACAAGTTGTGGAGATCTGCTGTACAACACAGGGCGCGTGATTAACAAATACTTGTGTTGTACATTTAAAACTTTGCTGAAATGGTGGATCTTATATAAGATCTTATGTTATCGCAAAAGGAAAAACAAAACCAAAGCAGAGTAAAGAAATGAACTGGAAGGGAATTTTTGGAGGTAATTGATAAGTTTATGGCATTAGTTGTGATAATAGTTTCAAGGATGCATACTTATTTCCAAACACATGAAGTTGTATATGTTAAATATCTACAGTTTTTGGTATGTCAGTCATACCTCAATAAAGTAGTCTCTCTCTCTCTCTCTCTCTCTCTCTCTTTCTTGAGGTGGAGTTTTGCTCTTGTTGCCCAGGCTGGAGTGCAATAGCATGATCTCAGCTCACTGCAACCTCTGCCTCCTGGTTCAAGCGATGATTCTCCTGCCTCAGCCTCCCAAGTAGCTGGGATTACACGCATGTGCGACCACGTCTGGCTGATTTTGTATTTTTAGTAGAGATGGGGTTTCACCATGTTGGTCAGGCTGGTCTCAAACTCCCAACCTCAGGTTATCCACCCACCTCGGCCTCCCAAAGTGCTGGGATTACAGGCATGAGCCACCACACCCGGCCTAATAAGGTAGTTTTTAAAAGCTCAAAGAACCCTGCAGAGCCAAGACTCCTAGGAAAAAAAAAACCAAAAAACAAAAAGAAAAACGCAACAAAATAGTATTACCATATAAAACTAACTGCTCTCATAAGGGACACAATTATGTTGAAGAGAAGACTCACACATTCTCCAAATCAAAATGAGTCGAACTGTACAAATTGGAGAATAGATTTGGGAGAAAATTGACCTATATAGATGGAGAATATAAAATGTTGAGGGAGAGAGGAACCACGAGAGAGAAGAGCAGGACAGCAGGGTAAGGGGCTGCATAGGTAAAAGGGAAGAGCTTCAAGCCCCCAATGGCAGAGCAGCCCAGAAGGGACTGGAAGAAAAATAATTACAATAAGATTATGAAACTGTTTCCCATGGAGCTGGATGGCATCTCTTTCCTTGTGTGCCAGTCATACAGTATCTTGAATAAAGACCGGGCTTGGGCATGGTGGCTCACACCTGTAATCCCAACTGTTTGGGTGTCCAAGGCAGGAGGATCTCTGTGGCCAGAAGTTTGAGGCCAGCCTGGACAACATAGCAAGACCCCATGTCTAAAAAATAAAAGCCCAATGTGGTGGCTCATGCCTGTAATCCCAACACTTTGAGAGGCCAGGGCAGGAGTTATCACTTGACCCAGGGGTTTCAGAACAGCCCGGGAAACATGGTGAGACCTCGTCTCCACAAAAAATCCAAAAATTAGCCAGGCATGGTGGCGTGTGCCTGTGTTCCCAGCTACTCAGGAGGCTGAGACAAGAGTATCACTTGAGCCCAGGAGGTTGAGGCTGCAGTAAGCTATGATCATAGCATTGTAATCCAGCCTGGGTGACAGAGCAAGACCCTCTCCAAAAACAAAAAACAAAACAAAACAAAACAAAAAAAGCTGGTGTCACGCGTGTCCGTGTGAAGAGACTACCAACAGGCTTTGTGTGAGCGATAAAGCTTTTTAATCAACCCGGTACAGGCGGGCTGAGTCCAAAAAGAGTCAGCGAAGGGAGATGGGTTGGGGCCGTTTTATAGGATTTGTGTAGGTAGTGGAAAATTACAGTCAGAGGGGGTTGTTCTCTTGCAGGCAGGGGCAGGGGTCACAAGGTGCTCAGTGGGGGAGCTTCTGAGCCATGAGAAGGAATTTCACAAGGTAATGTCATCAGTTAAGGCAGGAACCAGCCATTTTCACTTCTTTTGTGATTCTTCAGTTGCTTCAGTTCATCTGGATGTATATGTGCAGGCTTGGGCTCAGAGGCCTGATACTGTGCCTGGTGGCATACATCTGTGATCCCACCTACTCAGAAGGCTGAGGTAGGAGGATCCCTTGAGCCCAGGAGTTTGAAGCTGTAGTGAGCTAGGATCCACCCCTGCACCACAGCCTGGGTGACAGTGAGACCCTGTCTCGAAATAAAAATAAATAAAGGCCAAATGGCTAAGTGAGGCTTTTCTGTGAATGTGGTTTTTTTGAGGGCTACTAGAAAGAAAGGCTGTGTTAATTTAAGGCAAAGACTAGAAAGAAAGGCTGTGTTAATTTACATTTCTTGTAATGTTTTACAAGAAAGCTTGAATAGAGGACATAGTAGATCCTGCGAGTATAAATCCCCGGGAACTAGCAAACATTTGTGGGAAAACACTGGACTTTCAGGACGATAGATCAATGAGGTTAAAGTCTAGCTCTCTAAGAGTGATGCTAGACCCATATGAGATCTGAGTTACGTGTTGAATAAATAAAGTTGTACCAAGGGATATCTTTTATTTATTTATTTATTTAAGACAGGGTCTCACTCTGTTGCCCAAGCTGGAGTGCAGTGGAGCAATCTCAGCTCACTACAACCTCTGTCTCCCAGGTTCAAGTGAGTCTCCTGCCTCAGCCTCCTGAGTAGCTAGGAGTACAGGTGGGCACCACCACACCCAGCTAATTTTTGTATTTCTAGTAGAGATGGGGTTTCACCATGTTGCTCAGGATGGTCTCGAACTCCTGACCTCAAGTGATCTGCCTGCCTTTGTCCTCCCAGAGTGCTGGGATAATAGGTGTGAGCCACCATGCCAGGCCCAAAGAGTATGTTTGATATGATGAGGGGATGGAAGTGGAATAGATAGAGGCTTAGACAACAGTGAAGGGACCACATGCAAGTGGCACACGCCTATAATCCCAGCACTTTAGGAGACAGAGGCAGAAGGATCCCTTGAACCCAGGTGTGTGAGACCAGCCTAGGCATCATAGTGGAACCCCCTCTCTACAAAACAACAGAAAAAGTAATTGGGTGTGTGTAGCTGGCATGGACCTAGGGGGACTGAACAAAGGAGGGTGAACGCAGGAATAAAAAACAAAGACAAGAGAGTATATTTGGAAGAAGGGGTCTTTTGCCTGTAGTGGACAAGGGCTCTGAGCTTTACACAGCCCTCCTACATAGCCCTCCGTATTTATTAGGCAAAAGAGATAGCGAGAGGCTGGGCACGGTGGCTCACCCCTGTAATCCCAGCACTTTGGGAGGCTGAGGCGGGTGAATCACAAGGTCAAGAGATCGAGACCATCCTGGCCAACATGGTGAAACCCCATCTCTAATAAAAGTACAAAAATTAGCCAGGCATGGTGGTGTGCACCTGTAGTCCCAGCTACTAGGGAGGCTGAGGCAGGAGAATTGCTTGAACCCGGGAGGCAGAGCTTGCAGTGAGCCGAGATTGCGCCACTGCACTCCAGCCTGCCAACAGAGCGAGACTCCAACTCAAAAAAAAAAAAAAAAAAGAGATAGCAAGAGCAATGGGGGGTTGCAGTTTGATTCTCAGCAGGCTTGCCAGACTGCATTCTTTGAACAATAGGCGCTAGATTTCACAATAGATAACTTCAAGGAGCCCAGTGCCAGGGAGTAAGGCCCTCAGCAAACCTTTCGGTGGCAGGGAAGTGTGAGTTTGCCCGCATCCTGCGTTCATGATAAGCAGTTTGCTGTTTGATCATATAGCCTCCAGCAGAATACTGAGTTGGTCATGATCCCTTTGGCCTTTTCGGCTCCCAACAGGTGTGGTGGTGCATGCCTGTAGTCCCAACCACTGGGAGGCTGAAGTCGGAGCATCGCCTGAGCCCAGGATGTCAATGCTGTGGTGATCATACCACTGCACTCCAGCCTAGGTGACAGAGCAAGACTCTGTCTAAAAAAAAAAAGAAAAGAGAAAAAACTAAAATATATAATATTTTTTAGAGTTAAAAAAAAGAACAGTGGGCTGGGCATGGTGGTTCACACCTATAAATCCCAGCACTTTGGGAGGCTGTGGTGGGTAGATAGCTTG
This sequence comes from Theropithecus gelada, assembly GCF_003255815.1. Taxonomy (NCBI): domain Eukaryota; kingdom Metazoa; phylum Chordata; class Mammalia; order Primates; family Cercopithecidae; genus Theropithecus; species Theropithecus gelada. Next base: position 29,048,190 of record NC_037687.1, on the reverse strand, counting down.
AGCCCTGGAGTTTGAAGCCAGCCTGGGAAACATAGTAAGACCCCGTCTCTAAAAAAATCAAAAATTAGCTGGGTGTGGTGGTGCACACCTGTAGTACCAGAGTCGCAGCTACTTACAGGCTAAAGTGGGAGGATCACTTGAGCCTGGAGGTGTTGAAGCTGCAGTGAGCCGTGATCATGTCACAGCATTCTAGCCGGAGCAACAGAGTAAACCACCGTCTCACAAGAAAAAGGAAAAGAACAGTGAAGGGATTGGGTTGGTTTCAGACGTTTTCTGGGGTTTGCTAGACTGGATGGTGGGAGGAGGGGGGGCAGGGCTCGAGCACCTTCTCCTTTTTATCTCTTCTCCACTCTAAAGAACCTTTGTGCTGTTCCGTCGCTCTGTGCAGGCCTAGAACTCCGGTCTGAGATGCACACTCTCCGTGTCCAGTAGCTCCAGGCAGCAGTGCCAACAAGAGTGCACTTCAGGCCCGGCACGGTGGCTCACGCCTGTAATCCCAGCACTTTGGGAGGCCGAGGCAGGTGGATCACGAGGTCAGGAGATCGAGACCATCCTGGCTAACACGATGAAACTCCATCTCTACTAAAAATACAAAAAAATTAGCCAGATGCGGTGGCGGGTGCCTGTAGTCCCAGCTACTTGGGAGGCCAAGGCAGGAGAATGGGGTGAACCCGGGAGGTGGAGCTTGCAGTGAGCCGAGATAGGACCACCGCAGTCCGGCCTGGGCAAAAGAGTGAGACTCCGTCTCAAAGAAAAAAAAAAAAGAGTGCACCTCAAGTAATAGGGAGCCGTTTCTTTGTTGGAGGACACTCGGTGCCTATGGCTGAACTCAAACTGGACTCCATGTGGCATAGATTCCACTTTCTACCTCCTGTGTGGGCTGGAGCTCCTCCTCCTCTTGTTTTTCTGCCATCCAGAGGGGAATACATTTTTATCAATATCTGAGTAAATCAGAGACCCAAGTCAAGTAAGAGATCACTGGATCCCATCACCAGCATAAACTGACATTTGCCTATTTGTCTTCTTTGCTAAATCAATAACATCAGTGCAAAGAGACACGAGATCGGTCTCCTCAGAGAATATCATCCTTCTCTGAGGTTGGGCAGGGCTCAGAGTGATACACAGAGCTTTTCTTTTTTTTCTGATACAGAGTCTCGCTCTGTCACCCAAGCTGGAGCGCAGTGGTGCAATCTCGGCTCACTGCTACCTCTGCCTCCTGGGTTCAAGAGAATCTCCTGCCTCAGCCTCTGGAGTACCTGGGATTACAGGTATGCACCACCATGCCTGGCTAATTTTTGTGTTTTTTTTTTTTTTTTAGTAGAGATGGTGTTTCACCATGTTAGCCAGACTGGTCTTTAACTCCTGACTTCAAGTGATCCCCCTGCCTTGGCCTCCCAAAGTACTGGGATTACAGGCATGAGCCATCGCGCTTGGTCCAAACAGACCTTTTGTCCAGAAATTCCAGTCTATGTATGGAAGACAGATCTAGGAAAAATTCTAGGGTGTTTCAGTGGTCCTGGAGGAAATTATTAAGGGGCTGCAAGATCCCTGCAAGAGAACCGCGTCCAACAGCATTTGTTCATAAGATACCTTCCCATGTCAGCTGTCTCTAGGCTAAGCTTGTGTAATGGTGTTGATCTGAAAAGTAATGCGGAGCCTCTAAAAGCCTCAGATCACATGCGAAAGATGAAGTTCTGGTCTCAGGGAGAAGAATCCACTCATAGAATGTCACACTCCTGTGGGTCACAGCAAAGGACCACTGACTGAAAATTCAGTTGAGGATCACATACTGATCAGCCTTCTTTGAATTTCTCAAGGAAGGAAAAATATTGTTTATTTATTTATTGAGATGGAGTATTGCTCTGTCGCCCAGGCTGGAGTGCAGTGGTACCACCTCGGCTCACTGCAACCTCCGCCTCCTGGGTTCAAGGGATTCTCCTGCCCCAGTCTTCTGAGTAGACGGGATTACGGGCGCCCACCACCAGGCCTGCCTGATTTTTGTATTTTTGGTAGAGTCAGGGTTTCACCATGTCAGCCAGTCTGGTTTTGAACTCCTGACCTCGGGTGATCTACCCACCTCAGCCTCCCAGAGTGCTGGGATTACAGGCGTGAGCTACCATGCCTGGCCCTTTTTGAAATTTATATTTCTTTCTTACTTAATTACCTACTCATCTGAAAGGGAAATATATTTTTTTAAAAATTTATCTACTTTATGGTTTGGGCGGCCAAGGCAGGAGGCTTACTTGAGCCCAGGAGTTCAAGACCAGCATGGGCAAGAATGTGAAACCCTGTCTCTACAAAAAATTTGCAAATTAGCCAGGTGTGGTGGCACATGACTATAGTAACAGTATATTAGTTTGTTCTCACATTGCCATAAAAAAATACCTGAAATTGGGGGGTAATTTATAAAGAAAAGAGGTTTAATTGGCTCATGACTCTGCAGGCTGTACAGGAAATGCTGGAATCTACTTGGCTTCTGCAGAGGCCTCAGGAAACTTACAATTATGGCAGAAGGTGAAGGGGAAGCAGGCACTTCACATGCCCAGACAGGAGGAAGACAGAGAATGGGGAGATGCTACACACTTTTTTTTTGTTTTGTTTTTGAGACGGTCTCGCTTTTTCGTCTAGGCTGGAGTGCAGTGGCACGATCTTGACTCACTGCAACCTCCGCCTCCCGGGTTCAAGCGATTCTCCTGCCTCAACCTCCCAAGTAGCTGAGATTACAGGCATGTGACACCATGCCTGGCTAATTTTTCTACTTTTAGTAGAGACAGGGTTTCACCATGTTGGTCAGGCTAGTCTTGAACTCCTGACCTCAGGTGATCCTCCTGCCTCGGCCTCCCAAAGTGCTAGGATTACAGGTGTGAGCCATCGCGCCCAGCTGCCACACACTTTTAAACAGCCAGAACTCACAATAACTCACTATCACGAGAATACCGCCAAGGGAATGGTATTAAACCATTCATGAGAAATCCACCGCCACCATGATCCAATCACCTGCCACCAGACCCCAGTCCCCACCTCCAATTCTGAGGATTACAATTCCATGTAGATTTAAGATGCTAATGAGACATGTGACGTATTTACAGGCATGTACAACTGCTGCTCATGTGCACCCAGAGGACCACCGAGAACATGCTTACTAGTAACACCTCTTCCACGTCCTTATGAATAATCATGTAAGATTCCCTTTGTGCCAGTCTGTGCTGTCTCACCCTTATGAGCAGCCTGCCCTGATTTCTGTCTCTCTCAGAGTGTTCTGTCTATTCTGCCCTTAACTTTCAAAATATTATTTTTCCTTTGCAACAAATTATGCTCACCTCTTTTGCTGTGTGTCTCTTGCTTAAATTATTTTAAACTAAGAAGACAAGAACTAAGGTATTACAACAACTGTCAACAGAAGGAGGCATTATTTATTAAACAACTGAGGGGATGTGAGTTCTGGGAATAGAGTTACTTAGCAACCAAGACATTCCAGCCACCAATCTTTCTAGAGAACTCCAGGAAGACCAGAACAATTCACCAGTCATCAGTAACTCCCAGATCCCGAGATCCTGGAAACTATGACTAGCAGAACTTTAGGGATCTCTTGTCTCTGCATAGCAAATCTTTGGTGGCTACTGTCCTAGTCTCTGATAACTCTTCCCCACTGATGTCTCTCTTTGTCCTCCTTTTTTTGTGACGGAGTTCCGCTCTGTGGCCCAGGCTGGAATACAGTGGCGTCATCTCAGCTCACTGCAACCTCCGCCTCCCAGGTTCAGTGATTCTCCTGTCTCAGCCTCCCAAGTAGCTGAGATTACAGGCGCCCACCACGTCCAGCTAATTTTTGTATTTTTAGTAGAGACAGGGTTTCACCATGTTGGCCAGGCTGGTCTCGAACTCCTGACCTCAGATGATCTGCCTGCTGTGACCTCTCAAAGTACTGGGACTACAGGCCACTGTGCTCAGCCTCTCTCTTTGACTTATTTAATATCTAATGCTCCTCTAGTCCTATACAGGCTAAATGACCCCCCAAAGTCTCACAACCCCAGCTCTGCCTTTACTTCAAACTCCAGCCCCAGCTCTTGCTTGGCATACTGATGCTGTCATAGCTTCTACATCAAACTCCAGTGTAGACCCAGACCCACCTTTATTCCTTCATTCCACTCCCTCCAATATCTCTATCCACTGAGGGTCTATGAAGCTTCTCTTCCTAGAGCCCCGAATGAGGAAGAGTCTCTCACAACTGAAATCCAACGTTTGGAATGGCAACGGTTGCAAAAGCTGTTGGAAGTTATGGGGTTTACTTTCTGTGGTCCAAAAATCTCAGCAAGCTTTTAGTCCTCCAGATGCCAGTCACCTCCAATACAGCTGGGCCCCCCAAACTTCTATGCCAATATCCACCCTTCTTGTACACTTTCCTGTCAGCAAGGAGATCTGGAAGCAGCTGGAATACTACTTTTTCTTTTCTCTTCTTTCTTTTTTTTTTTTTTTGAGATGGAGTCTGGCTCTGTCGCCCAGGCTGGAATGCAGTGGCATGATCTCAGCTCACTGCAACCTCCGCCTCCCAGGTTCAAGCAATTCTCCTGCCTAAGCCTCCCGAGTAGCTGGCACTAAAGGCATGCGCCACCACACCTGGCTAATTTTTGTATTTGTAGTAGAGACGGGGTTTCACCATGTTGGCCAGGCTGGTCTCAAACTCCTGAGCTCAAGTGATCCACCCACTTCGACCTCCCAAAGTGCTGGGATTACAGGCGTGAGGCACTGCTTCCAGGCAAATTTTCTCTTATCAGGACATCAGTCAGATTGCATCAGAGCCCATTCTAACAAGCTTAGTTTAATAACCTCTAAATGCCCTATGTCAAAATACAGTCATATTCTGAGGTACTGGGTGCTAGAACTTAAAGACAATGATTTATTTTATTTATTTATTTATTTTGAGACGGAGTCTCGCTCTGTCACCCAGGCTGGAGTGCAGTGGTCCTATCTTGGCTCACTGCAAGCTCCACCTCCCGGGTTCATGCCATTCTCCTGCTTCAGCCTCCCAAGCAGCTGGGACCACAGGTGCCCGCCACCACGCCTGGCTAATTTTTTGCATTTTTAGTAAAAACGGGGTTTCATCGTATTAGATAGGATGGTCTCGATCTCCTGACCTCATGATCTGCCTGCCTTGGCCTCCCAAAGTGCTGGGATTACAGGCGTGAGCCACGGTGCCCGGCCAACAATGACTTTTTAGGGACGTGATTCAGCTCATAACATTCTGTACTCTGGACTCCCAAAATTCATGTCCTTCTCACATGCAAGATCCCTTCACCCCCATCCTAACATCTCAAAAATATTATTATTATTATTTTTTGAGACAAATCACTCTGTTGCCCAGATGCAGTGACAACTCATTGCAGCCTTGACTCCTTGGGCTCAAGAGATCCTCCCACCTCAGCCTCCCAAGTAGCTGTGACTATAGGCATGAGCCACCATGCCTGGCTGATTTTTCTATTTTTTGTAGAGACAAGGGTCTATGTTGCCCCAGGTTGGTCTTGAACTCTTGAGCTCAAGCAATCCTTCCACCTTGGCCTCCCAAAGAGCTGGGATTATAGGCCAGAGCCACTGCTCCCGGCCCATTTCAAAAGTCTTAATCCATTTCAGTATCAAACTCTAAGGCCCAAATATCACCCAAATATTATCGGAATCACATATGGGTGAGACTCAAAGTGTGGTTCATCCTGAGGCAAAATTTCTGTCCAGCTGTGTAACTGTGAAGCCAAAGAAGTTATTTTGCTTCCAAAATACAACGGTGGGACAGGCATAGGATAGACGGTCAGCCCTGGAAACCACCCTTCTACTCTGTGACTGTGATTTTGATGTTTGTAGATTGCACATGTAAGTAAACGCATGCAGGATTTGTCTGTGTCTAGCACAATTCGCTTGGCATAATGTCTTCCAGGTTCCTGGATCCAGCCACGGCTGCACATCAAATCTTCACGGATAGCCTAGTTCCCTGACTACTGAGTAACTTCAGCCTTACTGGCTTCAGCCTCACTGGCAAGACCCGATGGAGTCCACCAGACTCACAAAAATCGATTTTGACCTAAGTCAGTTCAACTTGACAAGAAGAAAACATCCTAGTTTCCAACAGAAGTGGACCACAACTTTAAACCTTTGACCTTAAAGTCTAAAACATTAACTTAAAATAGGCAAGAAGCAACGCTGCTTCACAGGACAAGAAACAGTCACCAATACTCCCAAATTACGAGAACAAAGACTCGGTGGGCTGAAGGCAGAGGGAATAACAGACCCCGCCCACCAAACAGGTCCCGCCCACACCGCCCGTCCCGCCTGGCCCCGCCCACTACCGCATGAGCCTGCCCCACCCTTTCAGGGTTCCCAAATCAGGTCCGTCTTTCTGCCCCTTCCCTAGCGGGTCGCACCCCACCCAGGACCCTCCCCCGCCCCAGGCTTCTTAGTCTTTTTTTCTCCTCTCGTGAAGCTTCCTGCACACCCGGAAGCAGATCGCGCGGGGAAACCGTCACAGCGCTGCGCGTCAGTTTCCGTCTACCTGGACTAAACATTTGCTTCGCCGGGTCTACGTGAATCCAACGTGCACTTGGCGGTCTTCCCTTGTCTATACCCGTTTCCTGGGGATCGCTACGGACCTTAAAATACCAGCAACAGCCCCTTCGCCCCAAGTAAGTCTGATAATTGCTTTCCTTTCGGTTTAAAAATCTCTCTGCGGCTGTTCCTTGCTCCCTGCCTTTCTGCCTTAGGACCACGTAGACAACCCCACTCAGGTCGTGTTCCTGCTTAAAACCCTTACTGACCTCTGCTTCGGCCCTGCACCAAGTCGAGCCCTCACTCGGGAGGTGGATTCCCACTCGTCGCGACCCCCGAGTTCCTCCCTCGTCAGCCCCTGGAGGGGAGCGCCCGCCGTCCGGCTCCTGAAGGAGCCTCTTCCCCTCCCAGGTCCTGGGATTCTGCAGAACCTCCCAGTCCTGAGACATCGTCCCCCGCGCCACCTAGTATCCTCCTCACGCCGGGTCCTTCCGGTCCCCAGGCTTCCCCTTCACAGCCACTGCTTTTCCTGATCCCCCCGTTGGGGCAGGTGACCTGAGTCTGTCTTGTGATACCCAGTGTTCTTCCTTCCCAAATTTTACTCCACTGGAAAATGTGCTCTTCCGGGAGGTGGGCATCTTATTCCTCCCCTGTCCTACTGAATGTGTGAGTGAGAGGGATCAGGAGAGGAAAAGACAGGGAATGACGAAGCAAAAGGAAAAACCGAAGAGAATGAGGGAGACCCATAAATACACGGCAAAATGGATGATAATTTAGGGATTTGCAGAGAGATAGCAAGAGTGAAAGAGAACGAATGGAGAAAGAAGCAGGGGGAGAAAAGCACATAGAGACATTTAGGAAAAAAAAGGGGACCTTCAGAGAGATGAAGGGCAGCAAAATAGAGTGGGGCGGCAAAGGAGGAGGCACTGCAGACAGACAGTGGGGAGAAGGTAAAAGAGTTGGAACCGCAGCCGACAGAACTACGTGGTGCTGGAACTGAAAGAGAGGGCAGTGGGTGACAAGCAGAGTAGAGAGAGAGCCGCAGCAGGGAGGAAGCCTAGGAAGTTGGGGGTGCTAGAGAGTGGGAACAAAGGAGCTGTAACAGGTAAGAGGGAGTTTTAACAAGGAGAGCAGAGAGGGAGCTTAGATGGGGAAAAAGAGGCAGAAATACGTGGAGATTGGGGACAATCAGAAAGATTGGGGAGGAAGAGTTCCAAGAGGTGAAGTAAGTTGCCGACTATTGGGCAGAACAGACATAAAAGAGGAGAAGAACAGAAAAGGGGAGGAAAGATGCAGCATGCGAGACGGAAACACGTAGTAGTGAAGAAAGTGGGAGAGGACCCTATCCAGATGAGTGATGAGTTGATTGGATATGGATGGTGGTTGTAATATTCTGATTTGTGACTTTACACTCTAAAATTTTTTTCTTTAAATTGTAATCATGAGGATGAAAATTACCACTGTTTTCTGTAAGGCTTGTGCATTTTGTATTTATTTGTATCAAAAGATATTTAGAATTTCTGTTTAGCCAAAGGGCATTTAAATTCAGTCATTTGTGGTAACTCTTTTCTTCCCTGGGATAGAGGATAGAGTGAATGAGAAATGGGGCAATAAATGACTGTCACTCTCACTACAAGGTATGTCTTTGTTGTTTTTTTTTTTTTCTTTTCTGAAACAGGGTCTTGCTCTGTCAGACTAGAGTACAGTGCCATGATCTCTGCTCACTGCAGCCTCAACCGCCCAGGCTCAAGCAGTCCTTCTGCCTCAGCCTTTCAGAGTGCTGTGATTACAGATGGGAAGCCACCACATCAGGCCTACAAGGTATGTCTTTGTAGGAGTATTGAGAGTCTTATTTTTTTGTAATGGATTTTCTTTTTTGTTTTTTCTTTTTTTTGTTTGAGACGGAGTTTCACTCTTGTTGCCCAGGCTGGAGTGCAATGGAGCCATCTCGGCTCACTGCAGTCTCTGCCTCCCAGGTTCAAGCAATTCTCCTACCTCAGCCTCCCAAGTACCTGGGATTACAGGTATGTGCCAGTACACCTGGCTAATTTTGTATTTTTAGTAGAGACGGAGTTTCTCCATATTGGTCAGGCTGGTCTCAAACTCCCAAACTCAGGTGATCCACTGGCCTTGGCCTCCTAAAGTGCTGGGATTACAGGCATGAGCCACTGCGCCCAGCCTACTTTTTTCTTTGTAGTTCCTTTATTTATTTATTTTTTGAGACGGAGTCTAGCTCTGTCGCCCAGGCTGGAGTGCAGTGGCGCGATCTTGGCTCACTGCAACCTCCGCCTCCCGGGTTCATGCCATTCTCCTGCCTCAGCCTCCCGAGTAGCTGGGACTACAGGCACCTGCCACCACGCCCAGCTAATTTTTGTATTTTTAGTAGAGACGGGGTTTCACTATGTTGTCCAGGATGCTCTCAAACTCCTGTCCTCAGTTGATCCGCCCGCCTCTGCCTCCTAAAATGCTGGGATTATAGGCGTGAGCCACCATGCCAGGCCACTTGGTCTTTGTTTAGGAATTTATTATCCTTGCATCCCCCTGGTGCAGTGGGCTGTCTCTCCACATGCTGAGGTCTTTCCTGTGGGCATGGTTGTAGCACAGAAGGGAATGTGTTGTTTCCAAGCATTAAATGACAGATTTTTCACTTTCAGATTTGACTTGTAAAGAAGTAATTATACTGACTGAGACAGCAGCCCAGAAGAGGAAGAAGAGGAAAGAAAAGGAGTCAGGGATGGCTGTTACACAGGTAAAATGATATTCTTAGTGGATCATTCTGTCTCCTTCCTTTTTGAAATGCGATGCATTGGAGTTGCGAATCTTCTCTGAGTCTGAAGCATCCTGCCTGACGTGTTTACTGCCATTCACCCATGCCTTCCCTCAGTTTCTCTCATCTCACTTAGATTCTATCTCACCGAGACCCAGTGACATTAACTTGGGAAGAGGCTCCACTGGGCATGGTCCTGGGAGCGGCTCACACCCAGACATGGATGGAGACAGGGTATGAGCCCCACAGTGTCAGAGCTATTGGTAGCAGAGATTGTTTAGAGGCAAAATCAGGATGCAGTCAGCTCTCTGTAGACCAGAAGTAGAGAAGCTGCATGCAGAAGGCACATATTAATGTGCACAATACCTCATCAATTCTGAAAAAGAGTGTGTCAGGGGAGATCTTTTCTGCCTAATTTTATACTACATTTGAAGCTGTATGAATGAGTCACTGTTTCTAACTTCAAAATCTTAATGACTGGGAATGGAATGGACAATTAGATACACGCATCAGTGATAAAGGGTGTTTTATTTTATCATTGATTTTTTTTTTTTTAAGACGGAGTTTCGTTCTTGTTGCCCAGGCTGGAGTGCAGTGGTGCGATCTCGGCTCACTGCAACCTTCACCTCCCTGGTTCAAGTGATTCTCGTGTCTCAGCCTCCTATGTAGCTGGGATTACAGGCACATGCCACCACGACTGACTAATTTTTGTATTTTTAGTAGAGATGGCATTTCACCATGTTGGTCAGGCTGGTCTTGAACTCCCAACCTCAGGTGATCCGCCCACCTCGGCCTCCCAAAATGCTGGGATTACAGGCATGAGCCACCGTGTCCGGCCTATCATTGATTTTAAAATATAAAATCAACCTGAATGTCAGATTCATTTAGCCATTGTCAGCATATCCATCCTACAGAGACTGTGGTGTTCATGCTGGGCCTCCTAGTAGCAGTTGTTTTATCTAAAAAGGTTATAATTTTGCTCAGATGTAGGAGCAAAACTTCTTTGTTATTAGAGAAGATGGAGCCAAATTCTCTCATTCCACCAATTATTACTGAACATCATATTTCTTTTATTTTAAACATTGCATAATATATTTATTTGCAGTAAAATCCAAGCAGAGATGCAGTTTAGGCATTAAAAAGGTGGCATAACATGAAGACGACAGGAAAATAATATTTTATTATATATGTAATTCATGCTATGTTAGATTTGAACTGTTCTTGTCAAAAAAAAAAAAAAAAGGGTACTGGGCCAGGCATGGTGGCTCACGCCTGTAATCCCAGCACTTTGGGAGGCTGAGGCAGGTGGATCAAGAGGTCAGGAGTTCAAGACCAGGCTGGCCAAGATGGGGAAACCCTGTCTCTACTAAAAATACAAAAATTAGCCAGGCATGGTGGCAGGTGCCTGTAATCCCAGCTACTTGGGAGGCTGAGGCAGAGAATTGCTTGAACCCCGGGGGCAGAGGTTGCAGTGAATGGAGATCACACCACTGCACTCCAGCCTCAGCGACAGAGCGATACTCCGTGTCAAAAAAAAAAAAAAAAAAAGGGGTACCTGTGAGATGATGGATATGTTAATGTGTTAAACTATAGTGACTTTTTTACTATCTGTACTGTAATATCATGTTGTATACCTTACATACACCATAAAATTTATGAGCAAACATAAAACATGGGACATCAAGGAAACGTTTCAGTTTTATGCTAAAAAAAAATTTATAATCTAAAAAAAGGACATTGGGCCGGGCGCAGTGGCTCAAGCCTGTAATCCCAGCACTTTGGGAGGCTGAGACAGGCGGATCACGAGGTCAGGAGATCGAGACCATCCTGGCTAACACAGTGAAACCCCGTCTCTACTAAAAAAAAATACAAAAAACTAGCCAGGCGAGGTGGCGGGTGCCTGTAGTCCCAGCTACTCCGGAGGCTGAGGCAGGAGAATGGCGTGAACCCGGGAGGCGGAGCTTGCAGTGAGCTGAGATCCGGCCACTGCACTCCAGCCTGGGCGACAGAGCGAGACTCCGTCTCAAAAAATAAATAAATAAAATAAAAATAAAAATAAAAAAAGGCCGGGCGCGGTGGCTCAAGCCTGTAATCCCAGCACTTTGGGAGGCCGAGGCGGGTGGATCACGAGGTCAGGAGATCGAGACCATCCTGGCTAACACGGTGAAACCCCGTCTCTACTAAAAATACAAAAAACTAGCCGGGCGTGGTGGCGGGCGCCTGTAGTCCCAGCTACTCGGAGGCTGAGGCGGGAGAATGGCGTGAACCCGGGAGGCGGAGCTTGCAGTGAGCCGAGATCGCGCCACTGCACTCCAGCCTGGGCGACAGAGCGAGACTGAGTCTCAAAAAAAAAAAAAAAAAAAAGGACATTGACTAGGCGCAGTGGCTTATGCCTGTAATCCCAGCACTTTGGAAGGCCAAGGCAGGCGGATCACGAGGTCATGAGTTAGAGACCAGCCTGGCCAACCCCATCTCTGCTAAAAATGCAAAAATTAGCTCGGCATGGTGGCGCATGCCTGTAGTTCCACCTACTTGGGAGGCTGAGGCAGGAGAATCCCTTGAACCCAGGAGGCAGAGGTTGTAGTGAGCTGAGATCGCACCATTGCACTACAGCATGGGCGACAGAGCTAGACTCTGTCTCCAAAAAAAAAATAAAAATAAAAATAAAAAAAGAACATTAAGGCATATATATTCCAAAAATTTAACTACAGAATATGAAATGGCTCCTAGAATGCAGAAAAAAAAAATTGCGCAATGAATGAGGATTATTTTATTTTGATTTCTACAAAATAATGAAATGGAAATACAGAGAGTTGTCATTTTCCGTAGATCTTCAAAATCTAAAAGAAACATAGTAGCAGGTTTTGTTTAAATGAGTGGGAAATCTGATGTGATGTTGGTGGGAGAGGGTCCCTTTGCAGCTCAAGGTAGTGGGGAATCTTGCCAGATCTAGCAAAGCAGGAAATGCACCATCCTGGAGGAAGTGATGACTCTTTCAAGTGCCCAACCTGGGGAAACCCAGTTTCCTTTCCCTATCACATCATCCACCATCCCTCATGTTTCCATGGGGAGCTACTGTTGTAGGTTCTGTGGCAAGAGTCAGTGAGAGGTGTCGAGTTGCATTTACACGTCATCATGAGATTTCAGAAAACAATTCTTCAGTGAATGTTCTGCTGTGAAATTTTATTTTGCAGGTTTTGAAGTGTACATATTTTTATGTTAATAAACACTAATAGTTTGTTTTGCATCCTCTTTGGAACAATCCCTAGATGAAGACGTATGGGTCTTTTACCGTTTTTCACTTTTTTTTTTTTAACCGTTTTTCTTTTTTCTTTTTTATCGTTTTTCTTTTACTGTTTTACAAAGAATGTCACCGTGGCTGTCTGTATGCATGCTATCTTCACCACAGATGTCTGAAGTTCCCTCCGGGTTGGGCAGTTTAAAGAGTGAGTGCCTCGGCCGGGCGTGGTGGCTCAAGCCTGTAATCGCAGCACTCTGGGAGGCCGAGACGGGCGGATCACGAGATCAGGAGATCGAGACCATCCTGGCTAACACGGTGAAACCCCGTCTCTACTAAAAAGTACAAAAAACTAGCCGGGCGAGGTGGTGGGCGCCTGTAGTCCCAGCTACTCGGGAGGCTGAGGCAGGAGAATGGCGTGAACCTGGGAGGCGGAGCTTGCAGTGAGCCGAGATTGCACCACTGCACTCCAGCCTAGGTGACAGAGTGAGACTCCATCTCAAAAAAAAAAAAAAAAACAAAAAACGAAGAGTGAGTGCCTCTTTTAGGATGGCATACCACAAAAGCAAAAATAAATAAATGTTTGCTTTATGTTTTTCTGGAAGGCCTGGCTCACAGTGTGATTATAAAATACTATGTTTCTTTTAGATCTAAGGTTTTCTTGCTGACATTTTCTTTGTGTGAATCTTATTTTTTGGTGATGAAGTCTGGCTCCGTTGCCCAGGCTGCAGTGCAGTGGCATGATCTGGGTTGACTGCAACCTCCGCCTCCCAGGTTTAAGGGATCCTCCTGCCTCAGCTTTCTAAGCAGCTGGGACTATAGGCACTCACCACCACACCCAGCTAATTTTTTTGTATTTTTAGGAGAGAGGAGATTTCACCATGTTGACCACTCAAACTGACCTCAAGTGATCTGCTTGCCTTAGCCTCCAGAAGTGCTGGGATTACAGGCATGAGACATGGAACCCAGCCTTTGATTATATTATGCCTTTCAGTAAAGCTTGTTTGTTTACTTACACTTAAGTAATGTTAGATATATTCACATTATTTATTGGACTCCCAGAATACATATGTTCTCGGTGCTTGATGGTTTGCCATGAGCCCCTTATGCTCTCCTCATTTTGTTTTGTTTTTTGTAGTTTTTGTTTCTCTCCCTGTCAAAATCCCCTTTGAGTTCACCACTTCCTTCTTCTGCCTAAGTCAGCTCTGTTGAACTCATCTAGTGACTATTTCAACTCAGTTACTCTATTTTTAGCTTTAGTCTGTCCGTCTCTCTCTTTCTCTGTCTCTCCCTCCCTCCCTCCCTCCTTCCTTCTTTCTTTCTCTCTTTCTCTCTCTTGTTTTTTTTTTTTTGAGACAGAGTTTCACTCTTGTTGTCCAGGCTGGAGTGCGATGGCGTGATCTTGGCTCACCACAATCTCCACCTCCTGGGTTCAAGTGATTCTTCTACCTTAGTCTCCTGAGTAGCTGGGATTACAAGCACGCACCACCATGCCTGGCTAATTTTTTGTATTTTTAGTAGAAATTGGATTTCACCATGTTAGACAGGCTGGTCCCAAACTCCTGACCTCAGGTGATTTGCCCTCCTCTGCTCCCCAAAGTGCTAGGATTATAGGCATGAGCCACTGCACCTGGCCATTTCTCTCTTTCTTTCTCACTTTTTCTTTCCTCCTTCCTTTCCCCCCTTCCTTCCTTCCTTCCTTTTCTTTTCTTTTCTTTTCTTTTTTTGTGGAAGGGTTTTACTGTATTGCCCAGGCTGGAGTTCAGTAGAATGATCCATCTAAAACAACTACTACAACAACACCACACACAGAATGATAATTTTCTAACTGGGGATTGTGCCCTCTCTGGGCCTTTGCTTGTCATCTCCTAATTGAAGAGGTTTGCTGGTTTCTACTCAGAAGCTCCCCTGTTATCTGTCTGTGATATTGACGACTCTTGTGCTGCAGTCAGCTATGGTACTAGATCTTACCTAGTGTCTTTATGTGTTACTGCACACACTGGTTTATGTCAATCATCTTTTTTTGCAGTGGCCCCTAACCTTTCATCCTGTTCCTTTCAGTCATTATATTCAGGCAAGACAGAAACGAGTTGATATGGCTTTGGTTGTGTCTCCACCCAAATCTCATCTTGAATTTTTAGTAGAGACAGGGTTTTACCACGTTGGCCAGGATGGTTTCGATCTCTCGACCTCGTGATCCGCCTACCTCAGCCTCCCAAAGTGCTGGGATTACAGGAGTGAACCACTGCACCCGGGCTGTGGAAAGCAGAATTTAAGAGTGATGAACTAAGATGTTTGGCAGAAACACTCTCAAAGCAAATTGTTCAGGTTGCTGCATGGCTTCTCTGAACTGTTTATAGGAAAATGGGAGGAGAGAAAAACGAATTAAAAACAATTTGTTTTCAAAGCCCAATGTAAAGATTTGGAAAATTCTCAGCCTGGCCATGTAAAGAATTAAAAGTGTATTTAGGAGAGAAAACCAAGAGGGGTGTAGCCAAGTGGCCTTGGACAAGGAGATTAGTATGGATAGAAGTAAGCCAGGACCTGATTATTGAGACAATGGGAGAATCATCCCAAAGGCATTTTAGAGATCTTTGAGACTGCTGTGCCCATTGTAGGTTCAGAGTGCCAGGGCCTTGAGGGCAGAATAGTTTCAAGGGAGTGGCCCGGGGTGCCCTTTGGACATGCGAACTCCGATACCTCAGATCTGTGATCTCTGTATTTCAGAGCAGAGGTCCTTAGCTACCCCATCTGTGGCTGACGTGGGACCAGGTGCAGACCAGCCACCACTCCAGAGGGCACACACTGTTGGGAGCCAAAAAGGCCAAAGGGATCATGATCAACTCAGCATTCCACTGGAGGCTATATGATCAAACAGCAAACTGTTTATCATGAATGCAGGATGTGAGCAAACTCACGACTGTGCCTGCCACCAAGTTTGCTGAGGGCCATCACTCCCTGGCGCTGGGCTCCTTGAAGTTATCTCTGGGAAATCTAGTGCTTATTGGTCAAATGATGCAGTCTTGCAAGCCTGCTGTGATCCAAAGGACTGACTGACAGTTACCGACAATCACCGCCCCTTTTGGTTATCTCTTTGACCTAATAAATTTGGAGGGCTGAAAAAGCTTAGGGCCTTTGTCCACTAGAGGCAAGGTGCCCCCGACCCCTTCTTCCAAATATACTCTTTTGTCTTTGTCTTTTGTTCCCGTGTTTGCCCCTTTTGTTCAGTCCACCAGGGATCGAGGTCGGTTACAACACACAAACTGTAAACCTTGGCAACATGAACACAGTGGTAACTAAAAGTGTGCAGAGGGCATGAGATGTGGACTCATGGCTACTTCCATCTAGATTTCAAAGAATGCCTCAGAGATCCTTGGAGCCTAGGCATAGAAATGCCGTAGGAGTGAGGCTGTCCCTGGAAGTCCCTACTAGGGCAATGCTCAGTTCTAGCTGTGGAGGCAGGGCCAACTTCAGAGTCCCTGTTAGGATAAGGTCCAGTAAAGCCCTGGGAGCAGGGCCACCGATGAGACCCCAAAACTGTAGAGTCACTGGTATGTGATTCCAGCTCAGGAGAGCTGCAGGCACTGTGAGAACGTCCATGTGGGGTGATCTCAACAAAACCAGTGAGACAGGGATCCCCAGGATGTTGGGACCCAACCTCTACTCCAGGATGTCTGGAAGGTGGGACATGGAGTCAGAGATTATTGTCAAGCCTTAGTATTTAATGTATGTGCCCTGTTGGGTTTCAGCCTCACATGGGAACAGCTACCCCTTGTTTCCTGCTTCTCTCTTTTGGAATTGAAATATCTAACCTGTGTCTGCCCCACCATTGTATTTTGGAAGCACATAACTCATTTGATTTCATAGGTTCACAACTAGAGAGCAGTTTGCCTTCGGATGAAATGCACTTTTGAGTCTCACCCATATCTGATTTAGATTATAGTTAGGTACAGCTCTAGACTATAGGCTTTTGAATTGGTTGTAGAAATAAGGCTTTGGGAGCCATTGGGATAGAATATATTTTGTCTGTGAGAAGTACATCAATTTTGGGTGCCAGGGATGGAATGCTATGGTCTGAGTTTTTTTTTTCCTCCTCTGCAATTCATGTTGAAACTTAATCCCCAGTGCCCAATCTTTAAATATTATGAGGCATGGCCTTTAGGAGGAGATTGGGTCACTAGAAGTCGGCCTTTATCAGTGGGCATGGTGTTCTCGTCAATGATATATCAAAAGGCTTATTCTACGGAGTTCACTACTTTTTGGCCCTTTTGTCCCTTCTGTCATGTGGGGGACACAGCATTCGTCCCCTACGAAGCAACAAGATCATCTTGGAAGCAGGGATCATCCCTCACCAGACATCAGTCCTGCTGGCACCTTGATCTTGGATATCCCAGCCAGCAGAATCATGAGAAATACATTTCTATTGTTCATAAATTACCCAGTCCGTTTTACTCGGTACAGCAGCACAGAGAGACTAGGACCTACCGTCACCATAATTTAACTGTTTGTTTCTTTTGATTCAAGGCTCATTCTCAGACATCTGGGTTCAGATGCCTGCTCTGCCATTTTTAGGTTGTTGACCTAGGTGACTTTTTAGCATTTTCTGTGACATAGTTGTCTCGTAGTAACATGGGAAAAAAATCTCTCTATCTATTACGTTGTTATTTGAATTAGAACATGTAAAGCATTTGGAGTAATGCCCAGCACATGGGGAGTGTTCCAGAACTGTAGTCATTGCTGTTGCTCTGGTCATCACAGTTTTTAGTTTCTGACCTTTCTTTAAAGCTGCTATGGACATTGTCATCTTGAAGACACAACTCTTACACTAGCTCATCTGGACACGCAGTTGATATATTGAACATAATATCTAACATTTATACACATAACCACTTATTCATTTCTTTGTGTATTTCTTGCATTGTACACAAAAATGAGAAGTGTACACTGATTTACAGGATATCATAATCTCCTGTTGAATTTTATAACAAGCTAAAATTAGGGACACATGACTTTCTCACAGATGCTTTGCGTGGATATGTGAAAACACTTCAATCAAATTGATGTGACAGTTCTCTCCTCTTGTCATTTTATATATAGATAAGAGCTCTCCCATTGCTCCTTGTTGAAATGTGTTTTTCTTTTCAGGGACCTTTGACATTCAGAGATGTAGCCATAGAATTCTCTCAGGAGGAGTGGAAATCCCTGGACCCTGTGCAGAAAGCTTTGTACTGGGATGTGATGTTGGAGAACTACAGGAACCTGGTCTTCCTGGGTAAGCATAATTTTGCTCTAGAAGTTAAGATCTGCCCTTGTGCATTTTTGTGTTTTCTCTCTTGGGAGCCCTATCCATCATTTGACTGAAACTGAAGCCTTGTTGACTCACAGATAAAAAGCTTCATAATGCTGCATCTGGACTTTCACTTCCCATATCATCACACTACCTCCTTTTGGAATATCTTCCCTTGTTGTCCTGTGCCCATAGTATAATTCCCATATTTAAGTATTAGTCAGTATAATGCTACTTTTTTTTTTTTTTTTTTAATGGAGACAGAGTCTAGCTTTGTCACCTGTAGGGACTAGTCCCACAGGGTCGGTGGGTTTTTCTCCCCATGTGCAGAGACGAGAGATCGTAGAAATAAAGACACAAGACAAAGAGATAAAAGACAGCTGGGCCCAGGGGACCACTACCACCAAGACGCGGAGACCCGTAGTGGCCCGGAATGCCAGGCTGTGCTGTTGTTTATTGGATACAAGACAAGGGGGCAGGGTAAGGAGTGTGAGCCACCTCCAATGATAGGTAAGGTCACGTGGGTCACGTGTCCGCTGGACAGCGGGCCCTTCCCTGTTTGGCAGCCGAGGCAGAGAGAGAGAGACAGCAGACAGCTTACGCCATTATTTCTGATGTATAGTCTCTATATATTAGAGACTTTTAGTACTTTCACTAATTTTGCTACTGCTATCTAAAAGGCAGAGCCAGGTATACAGGATGGAACATGAAAGTGGACCAGGAGGGTGACCACTGAGACACAGCATCACAGGGAGACGGTTAGGCCTCCGGATAACTGCGAGTGGGCCTGACTGATGTCAAGCCCTCCACAAGAGGTGGTGGAGTAGAGTCTTCTCTAAACTCCCCCGGGGAAAGGTAGCGGGTGTTTTTCCTTGGCACTGACGCTACTACTAGGCCACAGTCCTCTTGGCAATGGGCGTCTTCCCACACGCTGGCGTTACCACTAGACCAAGGAGCCCTGTAGTGGCCCTGTCAGGGTGTGACAGAAGGCTCACACTCTTGTCTTCTGGTCACTTCTCACCATGTCCCTTCAGCTCCTATCTCTGTATGGCCTGGCTTTTCCTAAGTTATGATTGTAGAGCGAGGATTATTATAATATTTGCATAAAGAGTAATTACTACAAACTAATGATTAGTGATACTTACATATAATCATATCTGTGATCTATATCTAGTATAACTCTTGTTATTTTGTGTATTTTATTATACTGAAACAGCTCGTGCCCTCAGTCTCTTACCTTGGCACCTGGGTGGCTTGTCGCCCACAGTCGCCCAGGCTGGAGTGCAGTGGCATGAACTCAGCTCACTGCAACCTCCGCCTCCCGAGTTCAAGCAATTCTCCTACCTCAGCCTCCTGAGTAGCTGGGACTACAGGCTCACACCACCACACCCGGCTAATTTTTTGTATTTTAGTAGTGATGGGGTTTCACCCAGGATGGTCTCAAACTCATGAGCTCAGCAGTCTGCCCACCTTGGCCTGCCAAATTGCTAGGATTACAGATGTGAGTCACTGCGTTACTTCTAAATAAGTCTTTCTGTTTTCTTCCAAAGTCAGAATTTTAACTATTCTTTAGGCAAGTATATACCCACAGCTCTGCAAGCACAAACCCTGCTGCCCCATGCTCATAACTTTTTCCCCTCCCCTCATGCCCTTCCTCCTCCCTTCCTCTTCTGAACATATTACTTTGGTCCAGATGGACTACCCAGTCACTTACTAGCGTATTAATTTTACACTCCCATTATTGCAGAACTCCCTCACCTTCCACGCTACACTCAGCGTGTAAGGGACGACGCCTACTCATTCACTTGACAACTTTCTGAGAACACTGGCTACATCAGTATGTGCAGGGGATGATGACTCAGATACCGTTATTCATGAAGGATGACTGAATAATGTTTTGGCAACACACCTTGGCTCTTGAAGTATTTCTGTTTTTTTTCTTTTTTTGAGATGGAGTCTCACTCTGTCACCCAGGCTGGTGTGCAGTGGCGCGATCTCGGCTCACTGCAAGCTCCGCCTGCCGGGTTCACGCCATTCTCCTGCCTCAGCCTCCTGAGTAGCTGGGAATACAGGCGCTCACCACTACACTTGGCTAATTTTTTGTATATTTAGTAGAGACGGAGTTTCACTGTGTTAGCCAGGATGGTCTCGATCTCCTGACCTCATGATCCACCCGCCTTGGCCTCCCAAAGTGCTGGGATTATAGGCGTGAACCACCGCGCCCGGCCAGCTCTTGAAGTATTTCTTTCCACACTCTTGG
This sequence comes from Theropithecus gelada, assembly GCF_003255815.1. NCBI lineage: Eukaryota > Metazoa > Chordata > Mammalia > Primates > Cercopithecidae > Theropithecus > Theropithecus gelada. Next base: position 29,028,110 of record NC_037687.1, on the reverse strand, counting down.
TATTTGGGTGACCAGTTATCTGCACTGCCTGTTTGGCCAGTTTTATTTAAAAACATGTTTGATACTGGAAACCCAGGTTCACGTCTTACTTTCTTTGTAATTTGGGTGTAGATACATAAATCCTGCGGGCAGACTTACTGTCCTTATTTGTAAAATAGTGATAATTTATCTTAAGATTTTTTAAAACAAGTTAGTGCTGTTTGCTAGCTTGGAATATTGCATGTTTTACAGTAAAGACTCAGAAGTCTCTTTGTTTAATAAGGTATATCAACATTATTTCATGTTTATAATGAGATGGCATATTAGCTTTAACTTAATATGGCTAGGTATAGCAGATACCATAGATAGGGTGGTTTGAACAACAGAAATTCACTTTTCACAGATCTGGGTGATGAGCAGTCCACATGTCAGAGCCAGTCACTTTGGTTCCTGGTGTGGGCCCTTTTCCTGGTGTATCATGGCTAACTCTTTCTGTGTCCTCACATGGCAGAAGGATTGTCATGCAAAAAGCAAAAGCTTTTTCACATCTATTCTAATTCCTATTCCGTTCCTGAAATTCTACCTACCATGCTGACCTAATTGCCTCCCAAAGTTTTCACTCCTCCAAATAATACTACATTGAGGATTAGGACCCTAACATATGAGTTTTGGCAGACATAAGTCAATATAGCTGACTTGCATTGCTTGTTAGTGTTGCAAATGTCTATTTTTTTATGGAAATAGATAGTTTTTTGTTAGTTTGTTTTTCCGAGACAGAGTCTTGCTCTGTCACCCAGACTGGAATGCTGTGGCGCAATCTCAGCTCACTACAACCTCTGTCTCCCGGGTTCAAGCAATTCTCCTACCTCAGCCTCCTGAGTAGCTGGGATTACAGGTGCCCACCACCATGCCCAGCTAATTTTTGTATTTTTAGTAGAGACAGAGTTTCATCATGTTGGCCAGGCTGGTCTCAAACTCCTTACCCCGTGATCCACCCACCTTGGCCTCCAAGACCTGGGATTACAGGTGGGAGCCACCGCACCCAGCCAGAAATAGGTAGTTTTAGAACAGGTTTAATACTTATATAATAAGTATTCAGAAAAATAACTTAGTTTTATAACTTCAAAAAATTCTTTCTCATTTTCCCAGTACTATTTTTGATTTATAATTTAGCTTGCCATTTACATAGATCATTAATTAGTTGAACTTGTTGATATTTAGCTGTAATTTGACATTTATTTGTGCACAATAAATATGAAGTAAATATATATGTAACTGTTTTTTCTTCTGAGAGAGCCATATGTTTGCTGCCAGTTGGTGTATGATTTGGGGGCATGGTGGAAAAATACTTCTTTTAGTGCTAATATATATGTTTGCACAACATGAGTCTTTTGGTCATTGAATGTTTGAAACTAGACTTCCTTAAAATTAATTTGAATTACATGTGATTAGTGTTTCTTTACTGAAGAATTCTACTCCTTTTTTATTTGTAAAAATAGAAGATCACTGTGGTAAAGTTTGGTAACTGTCTAGTATAAACGTTACTTTTAGTGTAGTATGTTTTCAATATAAAATATTTATGAATAGTAGTTATTTAAAAACAAACAAACAAAAACAAATAATACTAGTTATTTGTAAAAGCCATGTTCAGCCAGGTGCAGTGGCTCACTCATGCCTGTAATCCCAGCACTTTGGGAGGCCAAAGTGGGCAGATCACGAGGTCAGGAGTTCGAGACCAGCCTGGCTAATATGGTGAAACCCTGCCTCTACTAAAAATACAAAAATTAGCCAGGTGTGGTGGCATGCACCTGTAGTCCCAGCTACTCAGGAGGCTGAGGCAGAAGAATAGTTTGAACCCAGGAGGTAGAGGTCACAGTGAGCCAAGATTGTGCCACTCTGCTCCAGCCTGGGCAACAGAGCAAGACTCTGTCTCAAAAAAAAAAAAAAAAAAAAAAACAACAAAAAAACCCCTATGTTCATTATATTTTGTAGGTATCCTTCCTAAATGTATGACGAAGGAATTACCACCAATAGGAAACAGTAATACAGGAGAAAAATTCCAAACAGTGATGCTGGAAAGACATGAATGTTATGATACTGAAAATTTTTACTTAAGGGAAATCCAGAAAAATCTACAGGACCTTAAGTTTCAATGGAAAGATGGTGAAATAAATAATAAAGAAGTGCCAATGACCTATAAAAACAATCTTACTGGTAAAAGTGGTCAACATAGTCAAGAGGATGTAGAAAACAAATGTATTGAAAATCAGCTTCCATTAAGCTTTTACTCACATCTGACTGACCTGCAGAAATTTCAAACTGAAGGGAAAATTTATGAATGTAACCAATCTGAGAAGACAGTTAATAATGGTTCCCTAGTCTCACCACTTCAAAGAATTCTTCCAAGTGTCCAAATCAACATTTCTAAAAAATATGGGAATGAGTTTTTGCAACTGTCATTACCCACCCAACTTGAGAAAACACACATTAGGGAAAAACCTTACATATGTAATGAGTGTGGCAAAGCCTTTAGAGTGTCTTCAAGTCTTATTAACCATCAGATGGTGCATACTACAGAGAAACCTTACAAATGCAACGAATGTGGCAAAGCCTTTCATCGGGGCTCACTACTAACAATACATCAGATAGTCCATACAAGGGGGAAGCCATGTCAATGCGATGTATGTGGCAAGATCTTCAGACAAAATTCTGATCTTGTAAATCACTGGAGAAGTCACACCGGAGAGAAACCATACAAATGTAATGAATGTGGCAAGTCCTTTAGTCAAAGTTACAACCTTGCAATACATCAAAGGATTCACACTGGAGAGAAACCTTACAAATGTAATGAGTGTGGGAAAACCTTCAAACAAGGCTCATGCCTCACTACACATCAGATAATCCATACAGGAGAGAAACCATATCAATGTGACATATGTGGCAAGGTCTTTAGGCAGAATTCAAATCTTGTAAATCACCAGAGAATCCACACTGGAGAGAAACCATACAAATGCAACATATGTGGAAAGTCCTTTAGTCAAAGTTCCAACCTGGCAACTCATCAGACAGTTCATAGTGGAAACAAACCTTACAAATGTAGCGAGTGTGGCAAAACCTTTAAACGGAGCTCAAGCCTCACTACACATCAGATAATCCATACAGGAGAGAAACCATATACGTGTGATGTATGTGACAAGGTCTTCAGTCAACGTTCACAACTTGCAAGGCACCAGAGAAGTCATACTGGAGAGAAACCTTACAAATGCAATGAATGTGGCAAGGTCTTCAGTCAGACTTCACATCTTGCGGGGCATCGGAGAATTCATACTGGAGAGAAACCTTACAAATGTGATAAATGTGGCAAAGCCTTTAAACAGGGGTCATTACTCACTCGACATAAGATAATTCATACTAGAGAGAAATGTTACCAATGCAGTGAATGTGGAAAGGTCTTTAGTGAAAATTCATGCCTTGTAAGACATTTAAGAATTCATACTGGGGAGCAACCTTACAAATGTAATGTGTGTGGCAAGGTCTTCAATTACAGTGGAAACCTTTCAATCCATAAGAGAATACACACGGGAGAGAAACCTTTCCAATGTAATGAATGTGGCACAGTCTTCAGGAACTACTCATGCCTAGCACGTCATCTAAGAATTCATACTGGGCAGAAACCTTACAAATGTAATGTGTGTGGCAGGGTCTTCAATGACAGTGGAAACCTTTCAAATCATAAGAGAATTCATACTGGAGAGAAGCCTTTTCAATGTAATGAATGTGGTAAGGTCTTCAGTTACTACTCATGCCTAGCACGTCATCGGAAAATTCATACCGGAGAGAAACCTTACAAATGTAATGATTGTGGCAAAGCCTATACTCAGCGATCAAGCCTCACTAAACATCTGATAATTCATACTGGAGAGAAACCTTACAATTGTAATGAGTTTGGAGGGGCATTTATCCAAAGTTCAAAACTGGCAAGATATCACAGAAATCCTACTGGGGAGAAACCACACAAATGTAGCCATTGTGGTAGAACTTTTAGTCATATAACAGGCCTGACGTACCATCAGAGAAGGCATACTGGAGAGATGCCATACAAATGTATTGAATGTGGCCAGGTCTTTAATTCCACTTCGAACCTTGCAAGGCATCGGAGAATTCATACTGGAGAGAAACCTTACAAATGTAATGAATGTGGCAAGGTCTTTCGTCATCAATCAACACTAGCACGCCATCGGAGTATTCATACTGGAGAGAAACCTTACATGTGTAATGAGTGTGGCAAAGCCTTTAGAGTACGTTCAATTCTGGTTAATCATCAGAAAATGCATACTGGAGACAAACCTTACAAATGTAATGAATGTGGTAAAGCTTTTATTGAAAGGTCAAAGCTGGTGTACCATGAAAGAAATCACACTGGAGAGAAGCCATACAAATGTATTGAATGTGGCAAGGCCTTTGGACGGTTTTCTTGCCTCAACAAACACCAAATAATTCATTCTGGAGAAAAACCTTATAAATGTAATGAGTGTGGCAAATCTTTCATTAGTCGCTCAGGCCTCACTAAACATCAGACCAAACATACTGGAGAGAATCTTACAACAAAACTCAATGTGGAAACGCCTTTAGATGTTCTCCTAACTTCTGGGTTCAAATAATTCACACTTACAGGTATAGTTTGTATATTTGACGCTTCTGTCTGAACCTCATGTGGAATTTTAATCCCCCGTATTGGAGGTGGGGCCTAGTGGGAGATGACTGGATCACAGGAGTGAATTTCTCAAGAGTGGTTTAGCACCACCTGGTTTTTGCTCTTCTTGGGATAGTGAGTTCTGGTGAGATCTTGTTTTTTTGTTTGTTTGTTTTGTTTTTTTGAGACGAAGTCTCTCTCTGTCACCAGGCTGGAATGCAGTGGCATGATCTCGGCTCACTGCAACCTCTGCCTCCCAGGTTCAAGTGATTCTCCTGCCTCAGTTTCCCTGAGTAGCTGGTACTACATGCGCACACCACCACGCCTGACTAATTTTTGTATTTTTAGTAGAGACGGATTTTCACCATTTTTGCCAGGATGGTCTCAATTTCTTGACCTCGTGATCTGTCTACCTCAGCCTCCCAAAGTGCTGGGATTATAGGCGTGAGTCACCAAGCCCGGCTGAGATCTTGTTGGTTAAAAGTGTATGGCAGTTCAGGCATGGTGGCTCATGCCTGTAATCCCAGCATTTAGGGAGGTTGAAGCGGGCAGATCACTTGTGGCCAGGTGTTCAAGACCAGGCTGGTCAACATGGTGAAACCTTGTCTCTCCTGAAATACAAAACTTAGCCAGGCATGGTGATGCATGCCTGTAATCCCAGCTACTTAGGAGGCTGAAGCATGAGAATCGCTGGAACCCAGGAGACAGAGGTTGCAGTGAGCCAAGATTGTGCCAGTACACTCCAGCCTGGCTGACAGTGAGACCCTGTCTCAAAAAAAAGAAAAGAAAAGAAAAAGTGTATGGAACCTCCCTCTCTCTTGTTCCTATTCTTGCCATGTGATATGCCCACTCCCCCTTTTCCTTCCACCGTGATTTTAATATTCCTGAGGCTTCCTCAGAAGGTGAGCAGATGCCAGCACCATGTTTCCTGTAAAGCCTGCAGAACTGTGATTCAATTAAACTTCTTTATAAATTACCCAGCTTCAGGTATTTCTTTATAGCAATTCAAATATGGCCCAATACATTTACACATGCAGTAAACGTAGCTAAGTTTTAAGGTAGTGTTCACTACTCACTCGTCATAAGAATGTACATACTGGAAGGCTGGGCGCAGTGGCTCTCGCCTGTAATCCTAGCACTTTGGGAGGCTGAGGTGCACAGATTGCCTGAGCTCAGGAGTGTGAGACCAGCCTGGGCAACAGAGTGAAACCCCGTCTCTACTAAAATACAAAAAATTAGCTAGGCATGGTGGCGTGTGCCCATTGTCCCAGCTACTTGGGAGGCTGAGGCAGGAGAATTGCTTGAACCCAGGAGGTGGAGGTTGCAGTGAGCCAAAATCACACCACTGCACTCCAGCCTGGGTGATACAGCAAGACTCTGTCTCAAAAAAAAAAAAAGGAAAAAAAGAATATACATATTGGAGAGAAATTACTGAAGCGCAGTATGTGTGGCAAGAATTCTATTCAAAGATCAAAACTTGTGGATCTATAGATAATTCAAAGTGCAGAGGTGCTTTGCAAATGAGAAAAGTGTGGCAAAACCTTTACCAGAGTTCAATCACTACTGGACATAAGGAGTTTATACTGATAGAGAATCTACATGTATGTGCCGGAGACTTTCCCCAGGCATCAGAACTCACTAGACATCAAAATATACAACTTTGAGAGGAACCACACAAATGTAATGTGTGTGGTAAGGCTTTTACCTGAACATCGAAATGGAAACTAGAGTGTTCATACTGAAGAGCTACCTTACGAATGTAACAAATGTAGTAAGACTTTTTAAAAAATCAAATGTTCGGCCAGGCATGCTGGCTCACGCCTGTAATCCCAGCACTTTGGGAGGCTGAGGCGGGTGGATCACAAGGTCAGGAGATCGAGACCATCCTGCCTTACACGGTGAAACCCCATCTCTACTAAAAGTAAGAAAAATTAGCCAGGCAAGGTGGCAGGCGCCTATAGTCCCAGCTCCTCGGGGGGCTGAAGCTTTCTGTATGACAATGCTTTCTGTAGATTTTTATACCAAATAAACAATGTGTCTCTTTTGGACTTTAGGGAACTAATATCAAAAGATTAATGAGGACCCAATTTAAAATTTGACAAAAAATATTTGACAAACTTTAAAGCGCTTAGTATCACAAAATAGGATCACAGGTCATTGTAAAGTAAGTCCTTCATTTAACCAAAGTGATACACAAAGATTTCAAAAAAAGGGAAAAACCTTTATTTTTTGAGAGAGGACACTTAATTTCTCAAACAATAAGCCCTAATAAAGAGAGCATGAGGCCAATTAAATTTGTTATTCAAAATTTTATGAACAATCTAAAATTTTAATCATCTTGCCCATAAGATATGATTTCCATAAGCCTTTTTACAACCGTTATAATCTTTATCAAGGAGTGGGTCAATACTCCAAGAAAACCTTGTTAATCTGACACAGAGGCTCATATGCTGGTCTTGCATCAGTGTGCCTTTGACATCAATGGTTAATTTGTAGAGAAACTGAACTTGTTTTATCTTTCTAGGTAAGCTCTTACAATTTCATGTGCCCACCTCTGCTGTAATAGCCCCTGGGCCTTGAGGAGTTGAATAGTTTTACTTTCTTGTCCTGTGTCTCACGAACACAGTTTATTTTGATTGGCATCTTCTATTAGGTCTGAAGATGAGGCTTTAACTGCTGTCAGTGTTTAAGATTTAGGAGGACTTGGTGTCCTTTTTAGACCCAGGCGTCAAAGCCCTGTAACTTAGTGACACAAGGACTTTAAAAGCACATACAGGCCAGGCATGGTGGCTGACACCTGTAATCCTAGTACTTTGGCAGGCCAAGGTGGGCAGATCACTTGAGGTGAGGAGTTTGCCACCAGCCTGGCTAACATGGCGAAACCTCATTTTTACTAAAAATGCAAAAAAATTATCTGGGCATGGTGGTGTGTGCCTGTAATCGCAGCTATTGAGGAGGCTGAGGCACAAGAATCCCTTGAACCCATGAGACAAGGTTGCAGTGAGCCAAGATTATGCCACTACACTCCAGCTTGAGTGACAAAGTGAGACTGTCTTAAAAAAAAAAAAAAAAAAAACACATACAAAAAATTACGTGGATGTAATAACCTTAATTTAAAAAAAAAATTTTAATCTTAGTTTTTTTCTAACCAAACCAAACTTAGTAATAATGACATAGGAATTATTTTGATAAAGTGTAATACCTGTTTATTAGGCCAGTTATTGAAAGGCAAAAGAAAAGACTTTCTGCAGTGCAACTGCTGTTTCCTATGGGGAATATTACATTGAAAGGAAACTTTTCCTTTACAGCTCTAGGATAAACCATTTCGTTGTTGTTGGCATGAGGCCACAACAGTTAGAAACTAAAAGAAAAAAACTTACAGGAGCTGAAAATTAGTTGAAGGATAGAGTTATTATTTCATGCCTTTTAAAAGAGGAGAGAAAGCTGCAAACAGCAAGACACAATAAAAGTTGAACTTTTTGTAAAAAAAATTATAATGTCTTGCAGTTTATTAAGAGTAAAGCAATACCTTAGGAAAATTTTGTATTTTGATCCAGTTATTTAGTCTATAAGTGATTTTTTTAAAGATCAAAACCCAGTCACTAGAAATACCATTATAGTTTCCCCTTAATTTATATACAACTTGAAATATAAAAGTTTTTTTTTCATAAATCCCCTTATTAATGACTTACATAGACCATTCATGACATGCTTGGGCATCCACCTCTTCACCTTGCTTCTGCTCCTACTCATTCCACCATTTATCCAAACTCCAATTCCCTCTGCTATTTTCCTGCCTCAGTAGCATTTGGCAGGGATAAGTATGACATTTCTTCATCAATAAGTGCAAACAAAAATGTATGCTGGCAATTCTTAAGATGTTTCTAATATTATTTTACCAATCCTTTTTTTGTTTTTTGAAATAGAGTCTTGCCCTTTTGCCCAGGTTGGAGTTCTGTGGCATGATCTCGGCTCACTGCAACCTCTGCCTCCCCTGTGTTCAAGAGATTCTCCCACCTCAGCCTCCCGAGTAGCTGGGGTTACAGGTGCCCACCACCATGCCTGGTGAATTTTTGTAGTTTTAGTAGAGATGGGGTTTCACCATGTTGGCCAGGCTGGTCTCAAACTCCTGACCTCAGGTGATCTGTCTGCCTCAGCCTCCCAAAGTGCTGGGATTACAGGCATGAGCCACCGTGCCTGGCCTATTTTACCAATACTTTTATTTTATTTTATTTTATTTTATTTTATTTATTTATTTATTTTTTTGAGACGGAGTCTTGCTGTGTCGCCCAGGCTGGAGTGCAGTGGCGCGATCTCGGCTCACTGCAAGCTCCACCTCCCGGGTTCACGCCATTCTCCCGCCTCAGCCTCCGAGTAGCTGGGACTACAGGCGCCTGCCACCACGCCCGGCTAGTTTTTTGTATTTTTAGTAGAGACGGGGTTTCACCATGTTAGCCAGGATGGTCTCGATCTCCTGACCTCGTGATCCACCCGCCTCGGCCTCCCAAAGTGCTGGGATTACAGGCTTGAGCCACCGCACCCGGCTTTACCAATACTTTTTTTTTTTTTTTTTTTTTTTTTTTT
>NC_037687.1:29018389-29018761 GCF_003255815.1 Theropithecus gelada | reverse complement strand
TTTTTTTTTGAGACGGAGTCTCGCTCTGTAGCCCAGGCTGGAGTGCAGTGGCCGGATCTCAGCTCACTGCAAGCTCCGCCTCCCGGGTTTACTCCATTCTCCTGCCTCAGCCTCCCGAGTAGCTGGGACTACAGGCGCCCGCCACCTCGCCCGGCTAGTTTTTTATGTATTTTTAGTAGAGACGGGGTTTCACCGTGTTCGCCAGGATGGTCTCGATCTCCTGACCTTGTGATCCGCCCGTCTCGGCCTCCCAAAGTGCTGGGATTACAGGCTTGAGCCACCGCGCCCGGCTTTTTTTTTTTTTTTTTTTAGACACGGGTTTTCACTTTTTTAGCCGGGATGGTCTCGATTTTTTTTTTTTTTTTTTTTTTT
>NC_037687.1:28961310-29018049 GCF_003255815.1 Theropithecus gelada | reverse complement strand
TTTTTTAGACGGAGTCTCGCGCTGTGTCACCCAGGCTGGAGTGCAGTGGTGCGATCTCGGCTCACTGCAAGCTCCGCCTCCCAGGTTCAGGCCATTCTCGTGCCTCAGCCTCCGAGTAGCTGGGACTACAGGCGCCCGCCACCACGCCCGGCTAGTTTTTTGTATTTTTAGTAGAGACGGGGTTTCACCATGTTAGCCAGGATGGTCTCGATCTCCTGACCTCGTGATCCGCCCGCCTCGGCCTCCCAAAGTGCTGGGATTACAGGCTCGAGCCACCGCGCCCGGCCTACCAATACTTTTAAAGCTAACTTATTAAAGATTTTACTTAAGTCATGTGAACTTGAAAAACATTTTGGCATATTATTTAATTTATGAGTACTCTTTAAGCTAATTTGGTACCTTGTGTCCAAAACACAACAAAATACGTGTACAAACACATTAGCACAAACATACATTCTCATATAACCAAAGATCATATAGCTTTTACTTCAGAACTCCAGCCATGAGATATTAGTAGAAACTCATTGGTTTTCAAAAAGAGTAACAAAAAGAAATGGCAAACAGTAGATTTTATCTTAGTAGAAAAGTAACAGTAGACTTCAAGCAGGCAGAAAAGAAAGCAAAGAGATAGAGAACTTGGGGACTTTATAGTTGCAGGCCAACCTTTGGGCTCTGAATTTTCCTTGATGTACTTGTGCGCAAAAAGACCATGTAAGTTCATGTTCATGTCACACAAACACTTGCAAGAAGAGGTGCCATAAAACCAAAAGAGTGCCTGAAAGGGGGGTCATTCTTCTTGTTTTCTTCTCATTCTTAGATTATTTCATTCCCACTTTTTTTTCTTTTTTCCTTAAAAGGAGAAACTGAGATGTGGCCTAGGGTTTTGTGGAGTGGGTCAAAGTGTGTGCTGCTTGCAAAGGAGACTCCACAGTGTGTTACCACTGAGTCACTGCCACCCTCCTATGTGTCTCAGTTTCTTCTCTGAAGGTCTAAGCACCTCCAGGAGGGCTCAAAGCACAAGTTACCAGCACCCATATGCGCTTCCTGGATTAATCTTTTTTAAACTAATTTTGTGGGGGTTCTCTGTAGAGCCACTACATGTCATGGTGAGTCGACTTCCCAGAGACTCCTATGAGGCCCCCCCTGTCACCTAGGAGTGCCTATTAGCTACGAGGAGCAAAATACTCTTTCTCTTCAAAGCTAAGGATACTCAGTCACTCATTTACCTATGAAAACAACAGTTCGGATCCTCATGTAAATGTGAACAGACAAGCCAAATTGAAATTGATTTTGAGAGAAAAAGCAATAGAGGAGACCCCTTTAAAATGCATCTGTGTACTATAAGAAGGATTCTTTTTTTTTTTTTTGAGACAGATCTTGCTCTGTTGCCGAGGCTGGAGTGCAGTGGTGCGATGTCAGCTCACTGCAACCTCTGCCTCCTGGGTTCAAGCAATTGTCTGTCTAAGCCTCCTGAGTAGCTGGGATTACAGGTGCCCACCACCATGCCTGGCTACCTTTTGTATTTTTAATAGAGATGAGGTTTCACCATCTTGGCCAGGCTGGTCTTGAACTCCTGACCTGGTGATCCACTTGCCTCAGCCTCCCAATGTGCTGGGATTATGGGCTTGAGCCACCAGCCCAGCCACTAGCCTCTTCTAAATAGGTAGGTCTTGTGTGTACTAAGAGTGAGAACTCACTCATTATCATGGGGAGAGCACCAAGCCATTCAGAAGGGACCCAGCCCCATTACCTAAGCACCTTTCATTCAGCCCACCTTCAACAATTTGGGTCATATTTCAACATGAGATGTGGAGGAGACACATCACTGTCCCTTCCCCACCAGATACCAGTAACACCACCAGTTGTGACAATCAAAAATATCTCTAGATATTTGTAAACGTTTCCTGGAGAGGGGGCGTTGTTCTTGGAAATACCACCTGCCAGTATAGAGATCAAGAAAGCAGAAGGGGCTGGGGCTGGGCGTGGTGGCTCATGCCTGTAATCCCAGCACTTTGGGAGGCCAAGGCGGGTGGATCACGAGGTCAGGAGTTCAATACCAACCTGGCCAAGATGGTGAAACCCCATCTCTACTAAAAATACAAAAAAATTAGCCAGGCGTGGTGGCGGGAGCCTGCAGTCCCAGCTATTCCGGAGGCTGAGGCAGAGAATTGCTTGAAACCAAGAGGCGGAGGTTGCAGTGAGCTGAGATCACGCCACTGCACTCCAGCCTGGGCGACAGAGTGAGACTCCATCTCAAAACAAAACAAAACAAAACAAAACAAAAACAGAAAGCAGAAGGTGCTAATGTGCCATATGGCTTTCAACTGTACTCAACACAATATTTTGTAAATTCTTCAAAAATGAGTTAGCTGATTTTCAAGAAGTGTTTAAGTCTGCAGCAGTAGCTCATCTGCAACTGATAAAACTCACATTTGAGAAGTGGTTTGAGGGGCAACAGCAAGTTAAAATTATAGCGAAGTCCAAATCAAGGCCATAGCCCTAATGTTCTTTGAAATAACCTGCCAGTTGATTAAGGTAAGTCTTGTGAAATTGTTTTTTGCAGGAGGATGAAATGGCAAGTGTAGTAAATAGATACTAGACTGGGGCCCAAGAAGTTCAAAAGCACTGGAATAAAATTCTGAAACTAAGGAAGTGTTCCTAAAACTTGTGGGTATAGCTAAAGTCATGGGTTTAGCTTTGAAAATGTCCCTATTTTGAAATGGCATCGGATAAAATGCTATCTTTTGTTTTACTTTTCATAGTGTTATACTTTTGAGACCTCTATCAGTCCATAGTATTTTATGAAAACAAAATTAAATTTAGACTTATAATAGTCTTTGGGATGGTAAATTTAAGTGCGAAAGAAGTAGCTGGGGGAAGCTGCTTACTGCAGAAGGAGGGCATACTTTCTGATACTGCATGAGGGGTGTCATCGGGTGAAGTCAAGAACAACAAAATATAATGGACTGGAAACCTATTCTCAGGAGAACTGTAGCCATGAAAAGTATTGTTGTTCATTCTTGACCTCCTGGAACCAGGCCCTAACTCATCTTCTCAGCAAAATTGCACATTTGCTATGGACCAGAAGCTACTGGGTACCTTCTTTGTTTTTCTTTTCTGAATGTGAGGGTTAATTCAGGTTTTATTTTTCTGTTCCACCATGAAATGTTGTGAGCGACGAGGACTCTATTGGGCTTTCAATGAACAGACGTTTCATGAGACTATCATGGATCCCAGCCTGCAACTGAAAGTTATGTTTGGGCTTTTAAAAAATTTTTTTGAGGACGTGGAGGTGAATATTATGTGTGGGCAAAGAGGAACAAATTATTTCTGATGGAAGCTGCACTGTCACATATTGTAATATTTCAAGACAGGGTCTGTCTCAGTCACCCAGGCTGGAGTGTAGTGGTGTGATCTCAGCTCACTGCAACCTCCACCTCCTGGGCTCAGGTGATCCTCCTCCCTCAGCCTCCCAAGTAGCTGGGACTACAGGTGTACATCACCATACGGAGCTACTTTTTGAATTTTTTTGTAGAGATGGGGTTTCGCCATGTTGCCCAGACTGGGAGAAGCATATTTTAAGGTATAATTAGCATGTTGTGTTTTTAAAATCTCAGTGATAAACTTGCACATTAGCAACAGAGCTCGTTTCCACATTATACAATTTCAGTTTATTTTCTTGTATCATTCCAATGCTTTCACTGAACTTAAAATAAAAGGGATCCTCCACATATTGGTAGAACACATTATTTACATCTATCATTTCTCTATACTTTTTTTGCCACACAAATCTGAGAATGCTGCCTTGATTTAGGGATCCTTCACGTTCTTCAATGGAAGAAATGTAAGTCCATACATTGGGTTAAATGGTTTCTAGCAGAGTGTATAATGATTAAAAAATTATTTTTAAAATGTAGTTTTGGCTGGACTCTGTGGCTCATGCCTGTATTCCTAGCACTTTGAGAGGCTGAAGTGGATAGATTGCCTGAGCCCAGAAGTTTGAGACCAGCCTAGGCAACATGATGAAACCCCATCTCTACTAAAAATACAAAAACTGAGGTGAGAGGATCACTTAAGCCTAGGGAGGTGGAGGCTACATGAGCTGTGATTGCACCACCGCACTGCAACCTGGGCAACAGAGCAAGATCCCCTCTCAAAAAAAAATTATATTACAGTTGAGAAGTCATAGAATACAGTGTTTATTATGATAACCTCAAACATGCATTGTTAGAACCTTTGAAAATGCATCTTTTATTAAACTATTTAATATTTATTGTCTGATAAATATTAATTTTATAGTGCAGGTGTAAAAATATTATAGACAATTTGTCTAAATAGTATTTCAGAAGCACTTTCAACAATTATATTGTGTAAAGTGTCCTATGTATGCATGAAGAAAGGACATGTATAAAGTATTTAGCATGAGGAAAACTGAGTCTTTCTCAACCTAGGCATGAGTTACAAGAGTAAACATTCAGTGTTGAATTAAAGAATCTGAATTCACTTTTTTTTTTTTTTTTGAGGCAGTGTCTGGCTCTATCACCTAAGCAGTAATGCAGTAACGCCATCTAGGCTCATTGTAGCATCCACCTCCCAGGCTCAAGCAATTTCCAACCTCAGCCTTCCAACTAGCTTGGACTTGAACTACAGGGGCACACCATTACCCTTGGCGAATTTTTGTGTTTTTTGTAGAGATGGAGTTTTGTCTTGTTGCCCAGGTTGCTCTCGAACTCCTGGGTTCAAGCAATCTGCCCACCTCAGCCTCTCTCAATGTGCTGGGATTACAGGCGTGAGCTACCGCACCCTGCCTTATTCCTTTACTTGCTTAGTAAACTTGCTTTCACTTTACAATGTGAACTCACCCCTAATTCTTTCTTGCATGAGATCCAAGAACCCTCCCTTTTCGCTGTAACTCCCCAACAGGTTCTCCTTCCCTGCTGCCTAGACAGAGCTGATTCATCAAGACAGGGGAGTTGCAATAGAGAGTTTAATTCACGTGGAGCTGGCTGTACAGGAACCTGAAATTTTTTTATTACTCAAATGAGTCTCCCTGAAAACTCGTGGNCCATCTCGGCCTCCCAAAGTGCTGGGATTACAGGCTTGAGCCACCGCGCCCGGCCTGTATCAAAAGATATTTGAAATCCCTATTTAGCCACAGGGGAGTGACTTGATTCAGTCATTTTGTAACTCTTCTTTCCAGGGATGGAGTAGAGGATGGAGGAGGGGAGAAATAGGCAAGAAATGACTGACTGTCACTACAAGATAGAGCTTTGGTTTTTTTGTTTGTTTTTTCTCTTTTTGAGACAGGGTCTCTCTCTGTGGCCCAGGCTGGAGTATAGTAGCATTATATCCTCTTACTGCAGCCTCGACCTCCTGGGCTCAAGCAGTCCTTCCTTCTCAGCCCCTGAAGGTGCTGGGATTACATGTGTGAACCACCTCTCCAGGCTTACGATGTATGCCTTTGAAGGAGGGTTGAGAGTGTTTGTTTTTTGTTTTGTTAATGGATTTACCTTTTTCCTTGTAGTTGCTTTGCAGTTAATTCATTGTTATTTTGGAAGCTTGATTTAAATTTTAGTTTATTCAGTTTCTTCTATAATTACTAACTTCTGAAATAAGATTTGATGTCATCCTGTAATCAGCTGATGTCATTAATTTCTAAATATTGCTTTTTTTTTTTTTTTTTACTTTTACCACACAATTTATTAGATTTTTCAAAAACTTTCCAAACTGTTGAAGTGTCCAGTACAGTATACTCACCACAGGGTACATTAGATTCCTCAGAACTTATTCATTTGTTTGTTTGTTTGTTTGTTTTGTCTTGTTTTGTTTTGTTTTGGAGTCTCACTCTGTCGCCCAGGCTGGAGTGCAGTGGCACTCTCAGCTCACTGCAAGCTCCGCCGCCCAGTTCACGCCATTCTCCTGCCTCAGCCCCCGGAGTAGCTGGGACTACAGGCCCCCTCCACCACGCCTGGCTAATCTTTTGTATTTTTGGTAGAGACAGGGTTTCACCATGTTAGCCAGGATGGTCTGGATCTCCTGACCTCGTGATCCGCCTGCCTCGGCCTCCTGAAGTGCTGGGATTACGAGTGTGAGCCACTGCGCCCAGTCAGAACTTCTTCATTTTATAACTGAGAATTTGTACCCTTTGACCAACATTTCTCCACTTTCCCCACCCACCATCCTGTGGTAACAACTGTTCTGTTCTGTTACTATGAATTGGACTTTTTTAGATTCTACTTGTGAGAACATACAGTAGTTATCTTTCTGTGTCAGTCTGATATCGCCCAGCATAATGTCCTCCAGAGTCATCCATGTTGTTGGAAATAGCAGGATTTTCTTTTTTATGGTTGAATAATATTCCATTATGTAAATGTACACACACACACTATATATACACATACACAAATATATATACACACATATTTTCTTTACATATTCATTCATGGATGGGCACTTTGGTTGTTTCTGTATCTTGGCTGTTGTGAATAATACTGTAGTGACCATGAGGGGGCAGATGTTCCTTTTTTTTTTTTTTTTTTTTAAGTAGAGGCATGGTCCTGCTGTTTTGTCCAAGCTGATCTCTAACTCCTGGTCTCAAGCAATCTTCCCATCTCAGCTTCTCAGAGTGCTGGTATTGTAGGCATGAACTACCACACCTGGCCTAGATGTCTTTTCAACATACTGATTGGATTTCCTTTGGATTTATACCCAGAAATGGGATTGCTGGATTGCATTGTTGTTCTAGTTTTAATATTTTGAAGAACGTCTGTAGTGTTTTTCATAATGGCTGTACTGAGATACACTCCCAGCAACAGTGTACAAGGGCTCATTTTTCTCCACATCATTGCTAACATCTGTTATCTCTTGCCTATTTGATAATAGCCAAAATATTGCAAATCTCCAAAATATTCTTCAGGATGTTTATGGAGGAAAATTCTATTAAAAGTGAAGTCACACAATCCAAACCTATATTGTTCAAGGGTCAGCTGAATTGAGGATCAAGGCCTAAGCTGAGCCCACGGGCAGGGTGGGCAGCTGCAGAGGTGGTGCATTGGTCCTGAGGGCGTGGAACCCAGAGCTGCAGCACAGCAAGCATTCTCGATAGTGACTTCTGTGGAGTCTATCACTTTGGCGGCAACATTTGTTATTTTGGAGTATTTTGGGCTGCAAGTTAAGATGGTTATAGATGCATTTTGGAATATCTAAATGTCAATGTGGAGAGTTTCCTTGGAAGATGTTGGGATCTCATTGGGGCATGTGCATCACTGGAGACATCTGTGTTAGTAGATGGTGGTGCCAGTGTTCAGAGGTGGGGTCATTATGAATGGAATAGGACGTCTTGGGTCATTGAGTCCTCGGGTATCTTTTTATGTATGAGGTCAGCATGAGTTTATGAGTTGCTGGGGCATGTGGGATTTCGTAGCAGGATATGGGGAGCACCGTGGAGTATCTGGGAAGGGTGTGGACCCCATGGAAGTTTGTAAACCTGTCTCAGTTTAGGAGGGGAACGTTAGGGCCTCAAGCTCTAGTGACAAAAGGCTTTCGTTAGGGAGAGTTTTCTGTGGTGGATCTATGGCAGGGTGGTGACTTAGGGAAGATTTTTCAAAGAATTAGAGAATATGATATCACAGTGACCTGTGGCACAAAGATTTCAATTGGGACTGTCCTTGAGAAAGTATACAGCTGTTACTTTCTCACTGCCAGGACAGTGGTGATTATTTTCCCCCACCTCTGTCTGCTGCAACAGGCACAGGGAGCTATGAGGCAAAATGCTTTAAACTCAGTGTGGAACAGGGATATTTTCTGCAGTCAAGAGGGTCCACTAGGTCCTGGGGAGGCAGTTTGGGGAGAGGATGGATAATGTTCTTTGGAGAATGACAGTCCTAGTAATTGCTGGGTATAAAGGAAAAAGCAAACTTTTTTGTCTCTACTCTCACACTTAACACAGAACTCTTCTGTGGCCAGTATTGGGGAGTTTTCTCCTACACACTAAACAATTCTCCAGCAGACACCAGCTAGATTGCCTTATAATTCAATTTAATTCTGGCACTATCTACCTGGAGTTAGAGTCATCTCCCACAGGTTGCCCACAGGTTAAGGGCTCAGTCTCACAAGACTGCCCCGGCTCACTTCAGCTATCATTCAAAAGTAGTAGGTTGTCACCTATACTTCTGACCTACTGACTCCAAATTGGCATTCCTACTACCCCATCTAAAGGTTTGATTAATTTCCAAGGATGGCTCACAGAACTTAGAAAAACACATTTACCAGTTTCTTATTGTCGAAGGACAAAATCACAACAAATTCAATCCTTTTGTAGTTCATAAATGTGATGATTGGGTTTTCACACTCATGTGAGATGTGCTTCCCTCAAACCTTGTTACGATGTCGTGATAAGAAGGGAAATTATGGGCCGGGCGCGGTGGCTCAAGCTTGTAATCCCAGCATTTTGGGAGGCCGAGACGGGCGGATCACGAGGTCAGGAGATCGAGAACATCCTGGCTAACACGGTGAAACCCCGTCTCTACTAAAAAAACACAAAAAACTAGCCGGGCGAGGTGGCAGTTGCCTGTAGTCCCAGGTACTCAGGAGGCTGAGGCAGGAGAATGGTGTAAACCCGGGAGGCGGAGCTTGCAGTGAGCTGAGATCCGGCCACTGCACCTCAGCCTGGGCGACACAGCGAGACTCCGTCTCAAAAACAGAAAAGAAGGGAAATTCTTACAAATTCATTTTTTAACTCCTGTTCCTGTTTTCTTTTTTGGATTTTTTTTTTTTTTCCTAAACGTGGCTCATTTCCAGGGTCAGTTTGATAATGCGGCGCTTAGCATGAGAGGCTTCATTCTGGCTTGGTCAGGTAGTGCGGGAGGCTAGTACAAAACGACGGCCTTTCCATAAACAGGAACAAAATAATGTCCTTGACCGGGACATGGGTGGAGCTGGAGGCCATTATCCTTTGCAAACTAACACAGGAACAGAAAACCAAACACTGCATATTCTCACTCACAAGTGGGAGGTAAATGACAAGAAAACATGGATACACAGAAGGCAACAACACACACTGGGACCTCCCTGAGGGTGGAGGGTGGGAGGAGGGAGAGGATCGGGAGAAATAACTAATACACTTTAGGCTTAATCCCCGGGTGACAGGGCCAGGCATGGCGGCTCACGCCTCTAATCCCAGCACTTTGGGAGGCCAAGGCGAGTGGATCACCTGAGGTCTGGAGTTCGCAACCAGCCTGCCCAATATAGTGAAATCTCGTCTCTACTAAAAATACA
The DNA here is from genome assembly GCF_003255815.1 of Theropithecus gelada. Taxonomy (NCBI): domain Eukaryota; kingdom Metazoa; phylum Chordata; class Mammalia; order Primates; family Cercopithecidae; genus Theropithecus; species Theropithecus gelada. The sequence goes on along the minus strand of NC_037687.1, from coordinate 29,008,773 downwards.
AAAATTAGCCAGGTGTGGTGGCACGCGCCTGTAGTCCCAGCTACTCAGGAGGCTGAGGCAGGATAATTGCTTGAACCAGGAAGGCAGAGGTTGCAGTGAGCCAAGATCGTGCCATTGCACTCCAGCCTGGGCGACAGAGCGAGACTGTCTCAAAAAGAAAAAAAAAAAAACCAGAAACACCTGGGTGATGAAATAATGTGTACGACAAACCCCCATGACCCATTTACCTGTGAACCAGCCGGCACATCCTGCACATGTACCCCCGAACTTAAAATATAAGTTAAAAAGAGAAAAAAAAATTGGCTTTTTATAAAGTGTAACAACTGCATCATCTATTTTTACCTCTAGGGAATTATTTTAAACAGTGTTTACTGATGGTGGTATTGCCCATTAAATGCATGCACGCACACCGACCCTGACGCTTATAGTTTCCTTCCACTCTGCCCTAATTAAAACAAAACATACGCCGGGCGCGGTGGCTCAAGCCTGTAATCCCAGCACTTTGGGAGGCCGAGACGGGCGGATCACGAGGTCAGGAGATCGAGACCATCCTGGCTAACACAGTGAAACCCCGTCTCTACCAAAAAAATACAGAAAACTAGCCGGGCGAGGTGGTGGGCGCCTGTAGTCCCAGCTACTTGGGGGGCTGAGGCAGGAGAATGGCGTGAACCCGGGAGGCGGAGCTTGCAGTGAGCTGAGATCCGGCCACTGCACTCCAGCCTGGGCGACCGAGCGAGACTCCGTCTCAAAAAAAAAAAAAATAAAAATAAAATAAAATAAAATAAAATAAAACAAAACATACTACTAACTACATTTCTGCCTGTATGAGTACCCCTCTTCTGCGCTAAAATCTTATTTATACTCTGTGTCTTCACTTCTTGCCTCCAATTCCCTCTTGAATGCATCTAATCAAACTTTCATATCCACCATTCCACTGATAACTTTATTTTTCAGAGTCACCGGTGACCTCCCCATTTCTAAATCCAATGTATTTCTTTTCCTGCTTTAGTCTTTCTTTTCCTGTCAGAAGCTTTCTATTTGATTTTCTTGTCACCTCCCTGACCATTTCACTTTCCTCTGCTGCTGTGTCCTGACTCGGAATTGTTTCTCAATGTAGGAATGACTCACGGCTTAGTCCTTGAACCTCTTCTTATCTCTGTCCACACCCACTGTGTTTCCTCATCATCTCATCTCATGGCTTTAAACCCCACTGTATTAGTGCGTTCTGGAATTGCTACAACAAAATTCCAGAGACTGAGTAATTTATTAAGAAAACAGGTTTAACTGGCTCACAGTTCTGCAGGCTGCACAGGAAGCATAGCGACATCTGCTTCTGGGGAGCCTTCAGGAAGATTCCAAACATGGTAGCAGGTGAAGTAGGAGCAGGCGTCTCACATGGCGGGAGCAGGAGCAAGAGAGAGTGAGGGGGGAGGTGCTACACACTTGGAAACAACCAGATCTCGCGAGAACTCACTATGATAAGAACAGCACCAAGGGGTGGTGCGAAACCATTCAACACAAATCCACCCCCATAATCCAACCACCTCCCACCAGGTGGGAGGATGCACCAGTAACAGTGGGGATTACAATTCAGTGTGAGATTTGGGCCAAGGACACAGAGCCGATCCGTATCACCCACCTACCCACCTACATGTCTCCATGTTCCCTGCAGACCTGTCCCCCGAACTCCAGAATTCTGTATCCTGTTGTCTCCTCAGCCATCCGTTCAACCGTCTAAGAGACATCTCCACCTATATGTGTCTAAAGTGACTTCCCCAACTCCCCAGGTACATTCGCCTGCACACCTGAACATCTCTCCGATGACGGTGGCCCTATACTTCCTGGCTTTAGCTTTACATTCAGCATATATTTGAAATAGAGAAGATATGACATTATATAGAAGGGTTTTAATTCAAATGATAAATAAAAGTTACATTTACCTAAAATGGTAGGGAAATGCATAGTTTCTAAAAGTGTTGTGAGCTGTGGAAGAAAAATGTTTGAAGACCTCCTGCCTACCTGATCTGCTGCCTCGGGACCTCTCTGACCTCCTACCTGTGTCCTCCTCACTCCCTCTGCTCCAGCCACACAGGCCTCTTTCCTATTCCTGGAGCCGAGGTTACTCCTGCCTGAGGGCGTCTACCTGGGCTGTCCCTGTGCCTAGAACTCTCTGGCCCCTCAGTTGCAGATAATCTGGCAAGATTTCCCCCATCCCGATCTGCAAAGGTGCCCTCTGCCACCAGCATCACATGGGGTTTCCTACTCATTTAAACAAAACTTACTACTATGTTCTTTTTACATTTTGAGGATCTGGAGAAAATGGCAACGCAAAGAAAAGTAACTTTGAAACAACCAACCTGCTTTTAGTTTCCTGATTTTGCTCCATTCAGCCCTTTCAGCTTATGAAGCCGACCTCTTCCCCTCAACGCCTTTCATATTAAGAATGAGGTGTTGTCTGATTCTAGGATTGCAAATAAAAGCCAATAAAAGCAGGTCCATATTTTTGCTCTATGTGTTTCTTTCTGGTTCTTTGCCTTCCACTTTCTACAGACTGGTAACAACAAGGCCCCAAGGGGAGATCAGAGCTGGGAGATTGGGGCTGTGGTAGTCTTGCCTCCTTTGAGACGTACTCAATCCTGGCTTCAGACTAGAGTGCTAAGGCATTTGTAACACATGGTTCATTCCCCTTTATAGAGATTCTCCTTCCAGTAGTTAGGGTGGGCCCAGCCTCCATAATGTTTAAGAGGTACCCAAGTTGATGCTTTTTTTTTTTTTTTTGGAGATGGAGTCTGTCTCTGTCACCCAGGCTGGAGTGCAATGGCTCGATCTGGGCTCACTGCAACCTCTGCCTCCCAGGTTCAAGCGATTCTCCTGCCTCAGCCTCCCAAGTAACTGGGATTAAAGGCGTGTGCCACCACGCCTGTCTAATTTTTGTATTTTTGGTAGAGAGGGTGTTTCACTATGTTGGCCAGGCTGGTCTCGAATTCCTGACCTCAGGTATCCACCCGCCTCGACCTCCCAAAGTGCTGGGATTACAGGCATGAGCCACCGCTCCCAGCCCCAAATTGATTCTCATTTGTATCCAGCATTGAGCTTCAAGCCTCTGTATCCTCCATTTCCCAGGGCAGAGCTCAGCCTGTGACCCACAGAGGTGAGGGAGTGCTGCGCTCTGCATGGGGTTTAATCAGAGATAGGTCCTTGCCCTGAGTGGGAGCTCAGTCCAGCCCAGCTACCCTCTGCTGCAGCCTGTGTGTGGGCGTCTCCCGGAGGGGAGCTAGTGCTGAAGAAAACGGTGAAAGATTCACTTGGTCTTTGTGTAGGAATGTATTAACCTTGCATCCCCCCAGTGCAGTGGGCTGTCACTCCACATGCTGAGGCCTTCCCTGTGTGCATGGTTGTGATACAGAAAGTAATGTGTTGTTTCCAAGCATTAAACAACAGATTTTTTACTTTTAGGTTTGATGTGTGAATAATTACATTGACTGAGAAAGAAACCCAGAAGAGGAAGAAGAGGAAAGAAAAGGAGTCAGTGATGGCTACTCAGGTAAAGTGATATTTTACTCAGGTAAAGTGACATTCTTGGTGGGTCATTCTGTCTCCTTCCTTTGTGAAGTGCAGGACGTTGGAGTTGTGAATCTTCTCTGCGTCTGAAGCTTCCTTCCTGACACATTTGCTCATGCTCATCCATGCCTTTCCTCAGTTCCTCTCATCTTATTTACATTCCATCTCAGCATGACCGAGGGACATGAACTTGGGAAGAGGCTGTACTGGGCATGGTCCTGGGGAGGGCTCACACCCAGACATGGATGGGGACAGGGTGTGGGCCCCATGGTATCAGAGCTGTTGGGCAGCAAGGATTGTTTGGGGGCCACATTGGAGGCACTGTCAGCTCTCTGTAGACCAGGAATAGAGAAGCTGCCTGTGGAAGTCACATATTAATGTGCATAAATATCTAGTAAATTATCGAAAGCGGCCAGGCGCCGTGGCTCATGCCTGCAATCTCAGCACTTTAGGAGGCTGAGGTGGGCAGATCACTTGAGCTCAGGAGTTTGAGACGAGCTGGCCAACATGGTGAAACCTCATCTGTACTAAAATTACAAAAATTAGATGGTCATGGTGGCAGAGACCTGTAATCGCAGCTACTCCGGAGGCTGAGGCGGGACAATAGCTTGAACCCGGAGGTGGAGGTTGTAGTGAGCCGAGATGGTGCCACTGTACCCCATCCTGGGTCACAGAGCAGGACTTCATCCTCAAAACAACAACAACAACAACAACATTATGGAAAAGGAGGCCTGTAAGGGGAGATCTTTCTGCCTGATTTTATACTACATTTGAAGCTGTATGAATGAGTCACTGTTTCTAACTGCACCACCCTTAATGACTGGGAATTGAATGGAAAACCAGATACAGACATTAGAGCGTGTTTTATTCCATCATTGATTTAAAAATATGAAATCAAGCTGAATGTCAGATTCTTCTAGCCATGGTCCGAATATCCATCTCACAGAGACTGCTTTGTTCCTGTGGGGACTCTTACCAGCAGTTGTTTTAAGTTTTAAGGTTATAATTTTGCTCAGATGTAAGAGCTGAGCATTTGTTATCAGAGAAGATGGAGCCAAATTCTCCCACTGCACCAATTATTGTTAAATATTATATTTATTTTAAACATCACATGATGTATGTATTTGTTTTTCGGTAAAAGTTCAAGCAAAGATGCAGTTCAGGCATTAATACATGTTGGCCAGGCTGGTCTCGAACTCCTGCTCTGAAGTGATCCTCCTGCCTGGCCCTCTGAAAGTCCTGGGTTTACAGTTGTGAGCAATCATGCCCGGCCCACATTTCTTTTTAATTCTTCGAAGCCAAAATGTAAATCGCCATTTCTTTCATGTAGGTTTGTAGAGATTCAATTGGTTTCTTTTTATAGACCATATTTCCCTGTTTCTTTGTATGTTTTATTGTCTTCTTTTGTGACTTCAGCATTTGAAAAATTAGCTGCCTCCCCAGATTTGGTGGCTCCTTTGTTCAGGGAGGACACTCCAATCAACTACCCTAGATTCTGGAGACTTCCCATGCTTTTTCTTGCTGGGGATTCTGTCCTCTCTGGGCCTTTGCTTGTCATCTCTCTATTGAAGAGGTTTGCGGCTTTCTAGTCAGAAGCTCCCCTATTTTCTGTACTATTGTAGATAGACTCTAGTACTGCAGATATCTGTGGTACTAGATCTTCACCCTTGTGTCTTTCTGTGTTACTGCAGGCACTGGTTTATGTCAGTCATCTTTTTGCTCAGTGGCCCCTAACCTTTCATCCTGTTCTTTCAGTGTTACCACAGGAAGTCACCACTAGGGCAGTTGTCAGCCTAGCCATGGAGGCAGGGACACCTTAGAGAGCCCGTATTAGGGCAAGGTCAAGGGTAGCCCTGAAGTAGGACCACCCCTGAGAGTCCAGAGATGTAGAGTCACCAGTGTGTGATCGCAGCTCAGGAAACCACAGCCTGTGAGAACTTCCATGTGGGGTGATCCCAACAAAACTAATGGGGCAGGATCCCCGGGACACTGGGGACCTAACTCCTACTCCAGGACGTCTAGAAGGTGGGATATAGAGTCAAAGAAGACTATTGTCAAGAATTAAGATTTAATATGTGTGCCCTATTTGAGTTTCAGACTTAACATGGGAGCAGCTACCTCTTCTTTCCTGTTTCTGCATTTTGGAGTTGAAATATTTAACGTGTGTCTATGCCACCATTGGATGTTGGAAGCACTTAAGTCGTTTGATTTCACAGGTTTACAACTGGAGAGCAGTTTGCCTCAGGATGAAACACATGTTTGAGTCTCACCCATATCTGATTTAGATTATAGTTAGATGCAGCTGTAGACTATAGAGTTTGGAATTGGTAGTAGAAAAAGTTAAGACTTTGGGGGGCCATTGGGATGGAATGCATTTCGCATGTGAGGAGTACATGAATTTTGGTGGGGCAGGATGGAATGCTGTGGTCTGAGTGTTTTTCTCTCCTCCACAGTTCATTTGAAACTTAATCCCCAATGCCCAATCTCCACGTATTATGAGGTTTGGGTTTTAGTAGGTGATTGCATCACAAGGGTTCTGCCCTCATCAATGGAATATGGTGTTCTGGTCAATGAGATATCAAAACGCTTATCCTACGGAGTTCACTGCTTTTTGGCCCTTCTGTCCCTTCTGCCATGTGGGGACACAGCGTTCCTCCCCTCCAGAAAATGCAATAAGACACTATCTTGGAAGCAGGGATCATCCCTCAGCAGACATCAGTCCTGCTGGCACCTTGATCTTAGCTTTCCCAGCCTGTGAATTATGAGAAATATATTTCTATTGTTCATAAATTACCCAGTCTTATTTGGTTATAGCAGCACAGAGAGACTAGTATGTTCTGTAACCCTAATGTAACTGTTTGATTGTTTTGAGTCAGCTCTTAATTCTCAGACATCTGGGTTCAGATGCTTGCTCTGCCATTTTCAGGTTGTTGACCTAGGCAAGTTTGTTAGCCAGTCTGTGACACAGTAACATGGAACAAGTCTCTCTCTCATAGGCTATTATGTTGTTGTTTGAATTAGAACATGTAAAGCATTTGGAGTAATGCCCAGCACATGGGGAGTGTTCCAAAACTTTAGTCATTGCTGTTACTCTGGTCATCACAGTTTTTAGTTTATGACCTTTCTTTAAAGCCACTATAGACATTGTCATCTCTGAAAACACCACTCATATACTAGCTCATCTAGACAGTTAATGTATAGAACATAATATCTAATACTTTCTAAGGGATAACCATGTGTTCTTCTTATTTGTGTATTTCTTGCATTGTCCACAAAAAGAGAAATATACACTGATGTAGAGAATATAATAGTCTCCTATTGTATTTTGTAACAAACTAAAATTAAGCACCGTAACTTTCTCACAGATGCCTTTTATAGATATGTCAAAACACACAATTCAAAGTGATGTGATAGTTCTCTCCTCATTTTATGTAAACAAAAGAGCTCTCATATTGCTTCTTTTTGAAATGTGTTTTTCATTTCAGGGACCTTTGACATTCAAGGATGTAGCCATAGAATTCTCTCAGGAGGAGTGGAAATGCCTGGAACCTGTGCAGAAAGCTTTGTACAAGGATGTGATGTTGGAGAACTACAGGAACCTGGTCTTCCTAGGTGAGTATAATTTCATTCTAGAAGTTCAGATTTGCCTTCGTGCATTTTTGTATTTTCTCTGTTGTCTTTCTTGGGAACCCCTCCATTATTTGAGACTGAAGCCTTTTTGGTTGAAAAATAAAAAGCTTCTTAATGCTGCATCTGGCCTTTCACTGTCTCCTTTGTATATATATTCTCCGGCCTTCTTTGTACATCAGTGGTGGTTCCAGAGCTGAAGTTCGCAGAGAACTTTATGGCAGAGTTAAAATATCCAATTCCGTTTTCTGTCCATGTGCTTTTTTGTTTGTTTAAAACAGGTTCTTGCTCTGTTGCCCAGGCCGGAGTGCACTGGTGTGATCACAGCTCACTGCAACCTCTGTATCCTGGGCTCAGAGCAATCCTCCCACCTCAGCCTCCCAAGTAGTTGGAATTATGGGTACGCACCACCATGCCCAGGTAGAGACAGGGTTTTACTATGTCACTCAGGCTGCTGTTGAACTCATGGGCTCAAGGAATTCTCTGGTCTTGGCATCCCAGAGTGCCGATATTACAGGCTTGAGCCAGTATGCTTGGCCTATCCCTGTGGCCTATCCCTGACCCTGTGATCCACCCGCCTCAGCCTCCCAAAGTGCTGGGATTACAGGTGTGAGCCACCATGCACGGCCAAAGCTTATATTTTTTAAGTCCACATAATTTGTTTTAAGTGACCGCTACTTTCATCTGGTGCATTTTCATGTATTATAAGTGAACTTTGTTTTTATTTATTTAATAATCAGTTCCATATTTTTGAGGATACTCAGTTTTCCTTTGTTTTATGTTTCTTTCTGAGGTAGTGTTGTATTGGGGAATGTATATCATGTTATATATTTTACAAGATTTCTTTCTTTTACAGATGGTATAGTTCAGCAGCAGTTTCTCTAAAACTTACACAAACTCTGTAGTGTTGTAATAAGATAGTTTCAGTTATTCCTTTTACTCCCATTTCCCCTGACTTAATTCCTACTATTAAATTTGTTAATGAGACCGGGCGCGGTGGCTCACACCTATAATGCCAGCACTTTGGGAGGCCGAGACGGGCGAATCATGAGGTCAGGAGATTGAGACCATCCTGGCTAACACGGTGAAACCCCGTCTCTACTAAAAATACAAAAAGTTAGCAGGGTGTGGTGGCCGGTGCCTGTAGTCCCAGCTACTTGGGAGGCTGAAACAGGAGAAGGGCGTGAACCCGGGAGGCGGAGCTTGCAGTGAGCTGAGATTGCTCCGCTGCAGTCCAGCCTGGCCGACGGAGCGAGATTCCATCTCAAAAAAAAAAAAAAAAAAAAAAAATTTGTTAATGAAATTGATTACAGTTCTTTTCATTGGAAATTTTTTAATACCTTGAATATATTTTTAAAATATAGTTACTATCTTAATTGTAGAAATGCCATGAAAGAGATTGGTCATACTTTGTTTTTTGTTTTTTGGGTTTTTTTGAGATGGATTTTCACTCTTGTCGCCCATGCTGGAGTATAATGGCACCATCTCAGCTCACCACAACCTCCGTCTCCCAGATTCAAGCGATTCTCTTGCCTCAGCCTCCTGAGTAGCTGGGATTACAGGCACGTGCCACCACGCCTGGTTAATTGTGTATTTTTAGTAGAGGCGGGGTTTCTCCATAATGGTCAGGCTGATCTTGAACTCCCGACCTCTGGTGATCCGCCCATCTCAGCCTCCCAAAGTGCTGGGATTACAGATGTAAGCCACTGCGTCCAGCCTGGTCATACTTTGTTATATAAGACACATTGCTTTTCTGTAGTAAGTTTCAGTTTCCTAAATATAACTCGCTGGACTTTCTTTAAATCACCCTTTTTTTTTTTTTTTTTGGGAACAAAAGCTATATTATAATAATTATTCTCCAGTCTACTTTCATGTCCATCATGTTATACTGAATTATTATTTTCAAACCTTACTTTATTATACATGTAGCCCATTTCTTGCACTTCAATGACTTCTCAACTGATATTTATAAAACCTATGTATTTTTTTCCATCATGCTTAGGGAATGAGGAATAAATTTTTTTAAAAAAATTGTATTTTATCCAGAAGTGTTTTTCCTAGGTTTTCTTCCAGGATTGTTGTAGCCTGGGGTCTTACATTTAAGTCTATATTCATCCTGAATTAATGCTTGTGTATGATGAGAGATAGCGGTCCAGTTTCACTCTTCGATATATGGCTAGCCAGTTTTTCCAGCACCCTGTATTGAATAGAATGTCTTACCTCAATTGTTTTTGTTGACTTCGTCAAAGATCAGTTGGTTGTAGGTATGCGGCTGTATTTCTGGGTTTCCTGTTCCATTCCATTGGAGATCTGTGGCTGTATTTCTGGGTTCCCTATTCTGTTCCATTGGAGATCTTCTATTTTAATGGAAGCATGTATATCTAACAATTTTCTATCTTAGCACTGTTTTCTCTGCATATATAAGTTTTGGTATGTTCTATTTTCATTTTCCTTTGTTTTGAGGTATTTTATCATTTCCTTTGAGATTTCCAATTTGGCATATTGACTGTTTAGGAATATGTTGTTCCCACGTATTTGTTGATACTCTAATTTTTTTTCTGCTGTTGATCTCTAGTTTTACTTTGTTATGATGGGATAAGTTACACTTTATGATTTCTGTCTTTAAAATGTGTTAAACAGGTCAGGAGCGAAGAGGGCCTGCCCCTCCACAACCTGTGGGTGTTTCTCGTCAGGTGAGATGAGAGACTGAGAAAAGAAATAAGAGACAGAGACAAAGTCTCTGGGCCCAGGGGACCGGCGCTCAGCATACGGAGGACCCACGCTGGCACTGGTCTCTGAGTTTCCTCAGTATTTATTGATCATTATCTCTACCATCTCGGAGAGGAGAATGTGGCAGGACTATAGGGTAATAGTGCGGAGAGGGTCAGCAGGAAAACATGTGAACAAAGGTCTCTGTGTCATAAACAAGTTTAAGGAAAGGTGCTGTGCCTTAATGTGCTTGCACACAGACATCTCGGTGCAATAAAGAGCAATATTGCCACCAGCATGTCTCACCTCCAGCCCTAAGGCGGTTTTCTCCTGTCTTTGTAAATAGAACATACAATCAGGTGTTGCACTGAGACATTCTATTCCCAGGGACGAGACATTCTATTCCCAGGGAGGAGCAGGAGACAGATGCCTTCCTTTTATCTCAGCTGCAAAGAGGCCTTCCTCTTTCACTAATCCTTCTCAGCATAGACCCTTTACTGGTGTCGGGCTGGGGGACAGTCAGGTCTTTCCCTTCCCACGAGGCCATATCTCAGGCTATCACATGGGGAGAAACCTTGGACAATACCTGGTTTTCCTGAGCAGAGGTCCCTGCGGCCTTCTGCAGTGTATTGTGTCCCTGGGTACTTGAGATTAAAGAATGGCGATGACTTTTACCAAGCATACTGCCTTCAAGCACTTTTTTAACAAAGCACATCCTGCACAGCCCTAAATCCGTTAAACCTTGAGTCAACACAGCAGGTGTGTCTGCAAGGACAGGGTTGGGGCTAGGGTTACAGATGAACAGCATCTCAAGGCAGAAGAATTTCTCTTAGTACAGAACAAAATGAGTCTCTTATGTCTATTTCTTTCTACATAGACACGGTAACAGTCTGATCTCTCTTTCTTTTCCCCACAAGGAGTTTGAGACCAGCCTGGCCAACATGGCGAAACCGCGTCTCTACTAAAAATACAAAAATTACCTTGGCGTGGTGGCGCGCACCTGTAGTCCCAGCTATTTGGGAGACTGAGTCAGGAGAATCGCTTGAACCTGGGAGGCAGAGGTTGCAGTAAACCAAGATCACGCCACTGCCTTCCAGCTTGGGTAACAGAGCGAGACTCAGCCTCAAAAAAAAAAGAAGTGTTAAAAAGTTTTATTTTTAAATATTTCTTTTGAAGAATGTTCCGTGTGGAGTTTGGAAAAAATTCTTTTGTGCTGTTTTTGGGTGATGTGTTATGCATATGTAGATTAGGTCCAATTTAACGTATAGTTTAGGTTGCCTAGTTACTTACTTTTTTTCTATCTGATTGTCCTATTTATAAAAGTGGTCCGTTGAAGTATTTTATTATTACTGTGGAAATTTTTTCCCTTTAGTTATGTTTCTCTTGCTTCATATATTAAGGATCTCTAATATTAGGTGCATATAGATCTGTAATTGGTATATCTTCCTAGTGAATTAACCCTTTAATTATTATATAATGCCCTTCTTTGTCTCTTGTACCAGTTTTGACATAAAGTCTATTTTGACTGATATTGGTTTAGCCACCTCTGATGTCTTTCTGTTACCATTTATAAGGGATATCTTTTTTCATCCTTTCAGTTGAGCCTGTGTGTGTCCTTCAAATAAAAATGAATCTTTTGTGGATAGCATGTAGTTGGAGCCTATTTTTAAAATTCATTCAGCCAGTCTGTATCTTCTGATTGTGGAGTTTAAGCCACTTATACTTAATGTAATGACTGATAGAGAAGGACTCACTGTTGCCATTTTGCAGAATGTTTCCTATATCTCTTAGATTTTTTTGTTCTTCATATCTGTTACTGCCTTTGTGTTTGTTTAGTTGATTCTTTCGTCTTGACATACTTTTATTTCCATTGTATGTGTCTTCTATACATTTTTTGTGGTTATCATTGCAATTACAGAAAACACTTTAGATTTATAACATCTTGTTTTAAACTGATAACAGTTTGACTTCAGTCACATACAAAAATGATTCCTTTATAGGTCTGCTCCCATGTTATGTTTTTGATATCCCAGATTACTTCCATAAATACTGTGTCTCCATTAACATGTATTTAAACCTTGACAGCAGTTTCCTGCTTTCTTAGTTTTTTCAGACTAATATTTGCCTATTTTGCTAGGGTTTCTTCTGTACCCCAAGTCTCCTTAACATTGTTGTACTATCAATAAGGTTTTATGTTGTCTTTTTGTATGTGTACAAAATGAATTCATCCATCTCCTCTTCATGGCTGTTATCAAATTTTTTCTTCAGGATTATACTGTAGGAACTTTTTTTTCGCATCTCTCCTGATATGTAGGGTTGTTGAGCATATGCCTGGAAATATAACTCATGGGACATTCAATTTGATAAATTTCATAGCATATATTATAAAGACATAAGTCTGCTTTCTTCCCGTATCCTCACACTGCCTCCTTTTTAACTGTCTTCCCTTGTCCTGTGCACATAGTATAATTCCCATGTTTAAGTATTGGTCAGTATAATGCTACTTTTAAATTAGTTTCTTTTTTCATCCAAAGTCAGGATTTTAACTGTTGCTTGTGAAATTATATACCCACAGCTCTGCCAGCACAAACACTGCTGCCCCATGCACATTACTCCTTGCCCTTTTCCTCTTGCCTTTTCTCTTCCCTGGCCTTTCCTAAAATAGTACTTTGTTCCAGACGGACTACCTGGCTACTTACTAGCATATTAGTTTTACACTCCCATTATTGCATAACTCCTTCACCTCCCACACTACTCTCACTCTGTAAGGGATGACCCTACTCATTCACTTGATCACTTCTTTTTTTTTTGAGATGGAGTCTTGCTCTGTCTCTCAGGCTGGAGTACAGTGGTACGATCTTGGCTCACTGTAACCTCCGCCTCCCAGGTTCAAGCAATTTCCTGCCTCAGCCTCCCAAGTAGCCGGGACCTGCCACCACACCCAGCTAATTTTTGTATTTTTAGTAGAGATGGGGTCTCACCATCTTGGCTGGGCTGGTCTTGAACTCCTGACTTTGTGATCCACCTGCCTTGGCCTGATCACTTTCTGAGAACACTGCCTAAATCATTATATGCAGGGAATGATGACTCAGATACTGTTATTCATGGGGATGGCTGAATAATGCTTTTGGCAACATAGCATGGCTCTTGAAGTATTTCTTTCTACACTGTTAGTATTTGGGGTGACCTGTTATCTGCAGAACCTGCTTGAGCAGTTTTTGAAAAAAAAAACAGTGTTTGATCCTGCAAAGGTAGGTGCATATCTTACTTTCTTTGTTAATTGGATGTAAACATATAAATCCCGTGGGCATACTTTGCTTGTGTGTTAAATAGTGATAATTTACCTCAAGACTTTTTAAACAAGTTAGTACTGTTAGCTAGTCTAGAAATTGTGTTTTTTAGTAAAGACTCACAGATTTCTTTGTTAAATAAAGCATATCAATATTGTTCCATGTTTATAATGAGATGGCATATTGGCTTCACCTTAGTCAGCATGGCTACCTATAGTAGATATTGTAGATTGGGTGGTTGAAACAACAGAAATTCACTTTTCACAGATCTGGGTGATGAGAAGTCTAACATGTCAGAACCACCATTTTGGGTCTTGGCATGGGCCCTTTTTCCGGTTTACCATGACTTTCTCTTTCTGTGTCCTTACGTGGCAGAGGACCTAACTGCCTCCCAAAGACCACACCTCCAAGTACTATCACATTGAGGATTAGGTCCTCAACATAGGAATTTTGGCAGACATAAGTCTTTATATCAAAGCAGCCTTCATTGTATCTGTAAGTTTTCATTTTGTAGTTTCTTCCAAACAATGTTTGTTGTCTTTTATCTTACTTTATATGCTTTTCAAGTAGAATCTCTGTATGATATATATTTTGTGGCCAGTTAATTAGGTAATTAGAGGCAATGAATAGGACCAGGTGTGGTGACTCGTGCCTGTATGTGATCCTGGCACTTTGGGAGGCTGTGGCAGGCAGATTGCTTGCCCTCAGGAGTTTGAGATCAGCCTGAGCAACACAATAAAACTCTGTCTCTAAAACTACAAAAAAATCAGGTGGGCATGGTGGTGAACATCTTTGGTCTCAGCCATTTGAGAGGCTGAGGTGGGAGGATTGCTCGAGTCTTAGAAGTGGAGGTTGCAGTGAGGCAAGATTATGCCACTTCATTCCAGCCTGGGTGACAGAGTGAGACTCCATCTCAAGAAAAAAGCACAATAGATAGGGAGTTGCTGTGTTGATTGTTACATGTTGTAGGCATGAAGTCATAGTCAGTATTTCTGACTTCCTGCCCCACTTTTTATTCTATATTATGTTGTATATTTACCGTCCTCCCATCCAAGTAGTAACCAGGTCTGACACTGTTTAGCTTCTGAGATCAGCTGTGTTCCGGGTGGTATGGCCAAAGACATATTTATCTTTCTTTTATCTTTAAAAGTCAGTGATCTCAACATATTTTCTAGTTATCATATGCTGTCTCTAGAATATACGTTCTTGCTTATTATAAAGGGAGAATTGTTTAGAATTCCATACTGTAAATTTGTATATTTGCATATGATGCAAATTTGTATATACAATATACAAATTTACAGTATGGAATTCTAAATATAATGTATATTGTATTTTACTTACGTGCTGGTTTTATCTGGGTTATTAGAGTGTTTTATTTATTAATTTTTATGATAATTATTAATTAGTTGAACTTGTGAATATTTACTGTTACACTGTATCTTGCTGTAGTTTGACATTTGTTTGTACACAGCAAATATGAAGTGAACATACATAACTTTTATTCTCTTATGAGAGAGCCACGTTTTCTGCCAATTGGTGTGTAATTTGGTGTCATTGGTTGCAAAATACTTGTTTTAGTGCCAATATATGTTTGCACAACATAAATCTTTTGGTCATAGGATGTTTGAAACTAGGCTTTCCTAAATAATTTGAATTACATGTAGTCATCCTTTCTTTACTATAGACTTCTACTCATTTTGTATTTCTAAAAATAAAAGATCATGGTGGAGAACTTTCACACCTGTCTGGTATAAACATTATGCTTAGTGTAGTATGTTTCCAATATAAAGTATTTATCAATAGTAGTTATTTTTTAAAAACTCATGTTCATTATATTTTGCAGGTATCTCTCCTAAATGTGTGATCAAGGAATTACCACCAACAGAGAACAGTAATACAAGAGAAAGGTTCCAAACAGTGGCACTGGAAAGACATCAAAGCTGTGATATTGAAAATTTATACTTCAGGGGAATACAGAAACATCTATATGACCTTGAATTTCAATGGAAAGATGGTGAAACAAATTATAAAGAAGTGCCAGTGCCCCATGAAAACAATCTTACTGGTAAAAGAGATCAACATAGTCAAGGGGATGTAGAAAACAATCATATTGAAAACCAGCTTACATCAAGCTTTCAGTCACATCTGACCGAACCGCAGAAAGTTCAAACTGAAGGGAGAATGTTTGAATGTAATCAAATGGAGAAGACAGGTAATAACGGTTGCTTAGTTTCTCCACACATTAGGGAAAAACATTATGTATGTAATGAGTGTGGCAAAGCCTTTAAAGCATCTTCCAGCCTTATTAATCATCAGAGGATACATACTACAGAGAAACCTTACAAATGCAAAGAGTGTGGCAAAGCGTTTCATCGGGCCTCACTACTAACTATACATCAGGTAGTCCATACAAGAGGGAAATCATATCAATGTGATGTATGTGGCAAGATCTTCAGAAAAAATTCATATTTTGTAAGACACCAAAGGAGTCACACTGGACAGAAAGCCTACGTGTGTAATGAATGTGGTAAGTCCTTTAGTAAAAGTTCCCACCTTGCTGTTCATCAGAGAATTCATACCGGTGAAAAGCCTTACAAATGTAATCTGTGTGGGAAATCCTTTAGTCAGCGTGTCCATCTTAGACTTCATCAGACAGTTCATACTGGAGAGAGGCCCTTCAAATGTAATGAGTGTGGCAAAACCTTTAAACGGAGCTCAAATCTCACTGTACATCAGGTAATCCATGCAGGAAAGAAACCATATAAATGTGATGTATGTGGTAAGGCATTCAGACATAGATCAAATCTTGTATGTCACCGGAGAATCCACAGTGGAGAGAAACAATACAAATGCAATGAATGTGGCAAGGTCTTCAGTAAACGTTCAAGTCTTGCAGTGCATCGGCGAATTCACACTGTAGAGAAACCTTGCAAATGCAGTGAATGTGGCAAGGTCTTCAATAAACGTTCAAGTCTTGCAGTGCATCAGAGAATTCATACTGGACAGAAAACTTACAAATGCAATAAATGTGGCAAGGTCTACAGTAAGCATTCACGTCTTGCAGTGCACTGGAGAATTCATACCGGAGAGAAAGCTTATAAATGCAATGAATGTGGCAAAGTTTTCAGCATACATTCACGACTTGCAGCGCATCAGAGAATTCATACTGGAGAGAAACCTTACAAATGCAATGAATGTGGCAAGGTCTTCAGTCAACACTCACGTCTTGCAGTGCATCGGAGAATTCATACTGGAGAGAAACCTTACAAATGCAAAGAATGTGGCAAGGTCTTCAGTGACCGTTCAGCTTTTGCAAGGCATCGGAGAATTCATACCGGAGAGAAGCCTTACAAATGCAAAGAATGTGGCAAGGTCTTCAGTCAATGTTCACGTCTTACAGTGCATCGGAGAATTCATAGTGGAGAGAAACCTTACAAATGCAATGAATGCGGCAAGGTCTACAGTCAATATTCACATCTTGTAGGGCATCGTAGAGTTCATACTGGAGAGAAACCTTACAAATGTAATGAATGTGGCAAAGCCTTTAATCAGGGCTCCACACTGAATAGACATCAGAGAATTCATACCGGAGAGAAACCTTACAAATGTAATCAGTGTGGGAATTCCTTTAGTCAGCGTGTCCATCTTAGACTTCATCAGACTGTTCATACTGGAGACAGACCTTACAAATGTAATGAGTGTGGCAAAACCTTTAAACGGAGCTCAAACCTCACTGCACATCAGATAATTCATGCAGGAAAGAAACCATATAAATGTGATGAATGTGGCAAAGTATTCAGGCACAGTTCACATCTTGTAAGTCACCAGAGAATCCACACTGGAGAGAAAAGATACAAATGTATTGAATGTGGCAAGGCCTTTGGGCGGTTGTTTTCCCTCAATAAACACCAAAGAATTCATTCTGGCAAAAAACCTTATAAATGTAATGAGTGTGGAAAATCTTTTATTTGTCGCTCAGGCCTCACTAAACATCGAATAAGGCATACTGGAGAGAACCTTACAACTAAACTCAATGTGACAAGGCCTTAGACGTTGTCCTAGTTTCTAGAATCACTGAATAATTCATACTTACTGTTATAGCTTGTATATTTTTCCCTTCTCTTGAAATCCCTGTGGAATTGTAATCTCCACTATTGGAGGTGGGGCCCGTTGGGAGGTGATTGGATCATGGAAGTGGATTTCTCAAATTGAGAAAGATTTAGCATCATCCCCTTGGTGCTGTCCTGGCAATAGTGACTTCTCTTGAGGTCTGACTGTTTAAAAGTGCATAGCACTTCCCTGTTGCTTGCTCTCATTCTAACCATGTGAAATACCTATACCCCCTTTGCCTTCCACCATGATTTTAACCTTCCTGAGCCTTCCCTAGAGGGTGATCGGATGCCAGCACCATGTTTCCTGTTAAGCTTTCAGAAGTGTGAGCCAATTAAACTCTTTTCTTTATACATTAGCCAGCCTCAGGTATTTTTTTGTAGCAATGCAGTTATGACCTAATACATTTACACATGCAGTAAATATAGCTAAGTTTTAAGCTAGTGTTCACTACTCACTGGGTGTAAGAATATGTATACATATTCCAGGATGTATGCATACTGGAGAAGAATCACAGAAGCATAATACGTGTGGCAAGAATTCTACTCAAAAGCCAAAACTTGTGAATCTAGGTAATTCAAAGGGATGTATGAAATGAAATGAGGGTGGCAAAACCTTTAGTAGAGTTCAATCACTACTTGTCATAAGAGAGTTTATACTGAAAGGAAATCATATAAATGTGTGTGTCAGAGGCTTTCCCCAGGCATCAGAACTCACTAGGCATCAGAATATACATCTTTGAGAGGAACCACAGAAACGTAATGTGCATGCTAAGGCTTTTACCCCAACATCAAAATGGAAACAGAGTATTCATACTAGAGAGCAACCTTACAAATGTAACAAATGGTTTTAAAAAATGAAATGTTCAAAGACCGGGAATCAACCCAAATGCCTATCCGTGATAGACTGAATAAAGAAAATGTGATACATATGCAACATGGGATACTATGCAGCCATAGAAAGGAATGAGATCATGTCCATTGCAGGGATGTGGCTGGAGCTGGAAGCCATTATCCTCAGGAAACTAAGAGAGGAACAGAAAACCAAACACCACATGTTCTCACTTGTAAGTGGAAGCTGAACAATGAGAACACATCAACCCAGGGAGGGGAGCAACACACTGGGGCCTGCCGATGGGGGTGGGAAGGTCAGGGAAGTGGAGCATCAGGAAAAATCGCTAATGCATTTTTGCCTTAATACCTAGGTGATGGGTTGGTAGGTGCAGCAAACTACCATGGCACATGTTTTCCTGTGTAACAAACTTGCAAATTGTGCACATGTACCCAGGAACTTAAAGTGAGACAAAACTAATGTCCATGCCTTTGCAGTTTGATTGAATGTATAGAGGTGAAAAATCCTGTAAGTATGCTGAACATGAAAGGAACTGTAAGCAATAGTGTGTCTTCAGGCTTTACCAAATTATTCCTATTTGAGAGAAAACTTGGAAATGTAATCAATGTGGCACAGCCATTATTCACAGGTAAGATCTTAGCACACTGCAGCCTCAAAAAGTGGTCCTCCCACCTCAGCCTCCAGACTACCTGAGACTACAGGTACATGCGATTGTGTCTAGCTTACAGCTTCTCTGAGATATCCAAGTTGCAAGCCTCACTACTTTTGCGCTTTGGGGCCTTTATTAAGTAAAATAGGAGATACTTGAACACAAACACCACAATACTCTTAACAATGCTAACTGAGATGACTACTAAGTGACTGAGAGATGGGTAGGTTATTCTGTGTGGCTACACTGTATAAAGGGATGATTTATGTCGTGGGCAGAACAATGTGAGATTTCATCACATTAGTGAGAGCAGTGCACAGTTTAAAATTTCTGAGTTACCTTTTTTGGGAATATTCCATTTAATGTGTTTGGATCACAGTCGCCATGGGTAATTAAAATCGTGGAAAGTGAAACTGCAGATAATGTGGGATGACTGTACCAATATGTTAGGGGGAGGGAGCCAGTTGGTTGTGAGATGTAAGTTTGTGATTCTGAGATAGCAGCTTTGCAAAAAACTGCAATTCGTCAGTTCACCAATATTGATAATAATGGTGCAAGCTTGGTGAGCTAAGAATGTTCCTGAAAACCTTTGTTCCCACTGCCAATTCCTGGGGACAGTTATGGGTTCCTAATGACATCACCACAAAGACACTTTGGAGTGTTTAGTAAAGGCTATTTCTTTTCAATGATTGGTGGAGGCAGACGGGATCAAATAAAAATAGAACATTGTGGGCTCCCAAGGCTGAGGTGGAGCTGGAGGACACCAGCCAGACTGTGGAGCAGCAGTCTCCTTGTGCACGTGCCTGAAGTCCGCGTGGGTGTTTGAGGAAGTGGGGATACAGCATTTAATGGAAAATGGATGCTTAAGAAATAAAAAATGGCAGGCTTCCTAGATAGTTTTCATTGGCCAGAATATGAATGTATTGACTGGGGTGAGAGAAGGAATGCTGTGGCGTCTGTTGTAACAGGTATATTGTTTTTTACAGGCTGGTGGATAATGACGCAGCTGTGGTGTATCGTAGGCCAGAACAGTTGAACCATGCCTTTCACACATGTGGTGTATTTCCCACATTGGCTTTCTTCATGATAAAAATGCTGTATCCAATGCTCAGGTGACAGATGATAGCTGTGAAAGAGGCTGTTGAGGAAGAACAGGTGCTTGAGTTTGGCTTTTCATTGGTTTTGTGTCGATGTTTGGGGTACTTATTGCTTCCATGTGGATTCTTTTTGGTGCATATGTTACCCAACCACTCTGATCTACAAATTTGGAAGAACTGAAGAGCTATGGACCTGAGATCACTTCTTAAATCACATTTTCCTTGTGTTATATTCTGTTTGTAGGTAAATTTTTATCTCGGTACACATTGCCAAATGGAGTAGCTTGTACATTAAATGTTTTGTTTCTTTACATTTTTATGTTGTGTTTTTTGTTTTGGTTTTTTGTTGTTGTTGAGATGGGGTTTTGCTCTTATTGCCCAGACTGGAGTGCAATGGCATGATCTTGGCTCACCACAACCTCTGCCTCCTGGGTTCAAGTGAGTCTCCTGCCTCAGCTTCCAAGTAGCTGGGATTACAGGCATGCACCACCACACCCAGCTAATTTTGTATTTTTAGTAGAGACAGGGTTTCTCCATGTTCGTCAGGCTGGTCTCGAACTCCCAGCCTCAGATGATCTGCTCGCCTCCGCCTCCCAAAGTGCTGGGATTACAGGCATGAGCCACCACGCCTGGCCTATGTTGTGTGTTTTTAAAGTTTTATGAAATTTATGTTCTTCATTTTTCACTGCATAGACTGTTAATACATATATAATACAAGATTATATGGATTGGATAATGAGTATCTGTTTTTTATTCCCGAGATTTAGAACTTGACCTGTTCCCTGAGCCAGAGTTATAACATCATGTCATTTTAGAAGTAACCACTCTCTCTCTGGCCAGACGCAGTGGCTCACGCCAGTAATCCCAACACTTTGGGAGGCCGAGGTGGGTGGATCACCTGAGGTCAAGTTTGAGACCAGCCTGGCCAATATGGCAAGACCGTGTCTTTACTAAAAATAGAAAAATTAGCCGGGCGTGGTGGTGGGCGCCTGTAATCCCAGCTACTTGGGAGGCTGAGGCAGGAGAATCATTTGAACCCTGCGGGCAGAGGTTGCAGTGAGCTGACATTGCACCACTGCACTCTAGCCTGGGTGACAGAGTGAAACTCCGTCTCAAAAAAAAAAGTAACTGCTCTCTCTCAGTATCTCTAATTTCTGAAGATGCGCAAAAAATATAGCTTCATATAGCTGGAATGAGCACTGAGCCATAAAAGGTATTTCAGCAAGTTGTAATTTATTTTGGCCTAAATATGAGGTTTTTTTGTGAAGGGAAAATGTTTGTTCTTATGTATGGAAGAAGTGTACATTTATATAATGATTTTTTAAATGCCCAAAGGATGAGTTTGGAAACCTCTTTTAAAAAGAATTCCTCTAACATGACCTTATGTGAGAAGGTCATACTCTTTTACATGATCAAATAAACTCAGTTTTTTTATGATTATTGTAAAAACACTGTGTAAGGCAGCTTAGCACCATGCTTCTCATAAAAGCAGCTTAAATTATCCACTGGGGTTATCGTTTGACAACCTGCCATTGTCTGGTGTTATACAATTCAATAGCAAGCAACTTTGAGGCAATTTAAAAAGTGGAATAATTAAAGATAAGGCACTTCTTCCCAAAGGAAATTATCACCTAGTGAAAAATTAGGCATTTCATCTACTCAGTTACTGACTGCAAGTCTTTCTTCGCTCTAGCTCTCAAGCTTTGGGTGAATGTTCCTGCGAAATATATCTTCAACTTGAAAGTTCATACTCTAGTCAAAAACTCCTTTTACTGAGTTTGCAGTACTGTATTTGCACTGTATATATTTCTCTGGACCCTTATTTCTACTTTTGCTTTCCTTTGTTACACAGATTTTGTGTTGCACTTTTGTCTCCAGAGGGGTATTGTAGAGCCTTGGTTGTATGAATAATAGCAGTGGTAGTGTCCACAGCTCCAGTGCAAGCCCATTTGGCATCACTCCTCTCCTCTTTCTGAGAGGATTTATTGTGTGCAGAGTATGAAGCAGTTGTGGAGCGCTGTGTCTCTGTCAGGATACCATCTTGTTTGATAACATCTTTCTTTGTTGTCTTTCCTTGAAAATGTCAGTAAGCTCTGTTATGCTTCCAGCAAATTGTAAGACTATTTGTTTCCACCCTTATAACCTGTTGCAATACATATTATTTCTCATACATTTTAATATTGTTTGTTGCAGAAAACAAACCATAAAAATTCATTTGCTGTTCAGTTTTCAATTAAAAAAAAAGAAATAAGGCCCGGTGCGGTGGCTCAAGCCTGTAATCCCAGCACTTTGGGAGGCCAAGATGGGCGGATCATGAGGTCAGGAGATCGAGACCATCCTGGCTAACACGGTGAAACCCCGTCTCTACTAAAAAAATACAAAAAACTAGCCAGGCGAGGTGGCGGGCGCCTGTAGTCCCAGCTACCCGGAGGCTGAGGCAGGAGAATGGTGTAAACCCGGGAGGCGGAGCTTGCAGTGAGCTGAGATCCGGCCACTGCACTCCAGCCTGGGTGACAGAGCGAGACTCTGTCTCAAAAAAAAAAAAAAAAAAAAGAAAGAACATTGTTAATTTCTGAGACTTGATGGACGGTAATATGGAAAATCTTTTCTTTTGCCTATTTATCTGTGCATCTACACTGGTGAAATTTCTTCTCATGTTTTTAACCTATTTTCTAATTCAATTTTTTTTCTGTGATATACTTTACTTTGTAGAGCAATTTTTGGTTTCCAGCAAAATTTAGTGGAAGGTACAGAGATTTCCCATATAGCTCCTTCCCCCACATATGCATAGACTTCCCCATTGTCAACATCCTCCACCAAAGTGGTAGATTATCACCCAACATCCTTAGTTTATACTTGGCTCACACTTGCACATTGTGTGGGTTTGGACAACTGTAAAATGGCACATATTTACCATTATGGTAACATACAGAGTACTTTGACTACCCTAATAATCCTCTTTGCTCAATCTAAATTTGTGTATTTCTTTCACTTCTGTCACTGTTGCTTCACGTTTTGCAGCTGTTTTTTAGTGCATACGCACTGATGGTTCTGAAATCATCTTTGTAAGTTAACATTTTTATCATGTAATCTCCCTGTTTTTCCATGGTATTTTTATTTTCTCTGAAGATTACTTCTTTTTTTCCAGTCAGTTTAGCAAGTTTATTTTGCCAAAGTTAAGGATGCTTGCCTGTGACACAGCCTTAAGAGTTTCTGGCCATATATACCCAAGGTGGTCGGGGTGCAGCTTGGTTTTATACACTTTTAGGAGATACCAGTTAATATGTAAGATGCACATTGGTTTGGTTTGGAAAGTCAGAACAAGTCCAAGCAGGGAGGGTGCTTCCAGGTCATAGGTAGATAAAAGACAAAGGTTGCATTCTTTTGAGTTTCTGGTGACCATTTTCAAAGGAAGCAATCAGACATGCATTTATCTCAGTGAGCAGAGGGATGATTTGAATAGAATGGGAAGCATGTTTGCCCTAAGCAGTTCCCAGTTTGACTTTTCCCTTTGGCTTAGTGAGTTTTGGGTGCCAAGATTTATTTTCCTTTCACATTTCCCCTTTTCTCCTTTAAAAATCTTTGGGAGAGGCTGGGTGTGGTGGCTTACACCTGTAATCACAGCACTTTGGGAGGCCGAGGCAGGCAGAGCATGAGGTCAAGAGATGGAGACCATCCTGGCCAACATGGTGAAACGCCATCTCTACTAAAAATACAAAAATTAGCCAGGCGTGGTGGCACACGCCTGTAGTCCCAGCTACTCAGGAGGCTAAGGCAGCAGAATCGCTTGAACCTAGGAGGCAGAGGTTGCAGTGAGCCCAGATTGCGCCATTGCACTCCAGCCTGGCGACAGAGGGAGACTCCGTCTCAAAATAAAGAAAAAAAAATCAGGTTTCATCTGATCTTTCGTGGCTGGGACAGTTTATTTTTAGGCAGGCAAATTCCATGTTATTTGGAAAGCTCATTTTTAGCACGTTGTAAAGTATCATGTCCTATGAAGAGAAAATAGCAGGAGGAACAGATCAAAATGAAGAACAATTCTGGAAAATATATACAGGCCATATTACTCTGAAGTCCATACATCAGTAGGTAGGTGTGAAAGTGGCTTATGTATGTGAATAGGTCACTGTTATTTTCTTTTGAAGTTTAAATTGTCTAGCTTCAGTTATCAGGGCTTTAAGAAAATACAGTTTAGTTTTCAGTGATTTCATATTAGAAAATATGGGGGAAAAAAGAAAAGAAAGAAGAAAAAATTGAAAACATTATTTCAGAGACATGTAGCTAGAAAAAATTAGAATTCAGTCCAAACTGTAGAAAATCATAAAAATTGAAAAACATTAGGCAAGACTAGAATCTAACAACAGGTATACCATGGTTTTTGAAACATAATTTTTCTCCAGTTTCCCATTTTTATTAAGTCCAATCATGGAAGGACTGATTTACTTTATTATACTTGGCCGGATTATATGTGTAAAGTGCAGCAAGTATACTTATTTTTCTTACAGGCTTTAAAAATTGGCTTTGATGGAACTTTGTTCCATAGAAGCAATCTCAGATAAGACTTTTAAAAAGCAGAGCCCAGGCATGGCTTTGTAGCACCAAATATCAATGAGTTGGGTAAATTCTTCTTCTCTTGAGGTGCCATGATAACCTGGGGCTCCTGGGTCTGTCAGAACGTGGCATTCTTTACTTGCCACAGGTCAGGAACCTTGTATAGGGACTGCGTTCACAAGGTATGAAGCCAGTTTTCCTGAGAGGGTTTCATTGGCTGTGTAAGTCAAGTTAGATTAGCATGCCATTCCAGTCAAAGCCTTGGTAAAATGACCAGTTTCTCTGATGGCTCCCTGTTGCCAAAAAACAAAAAACCAAAACAAACTCATTACACTTAACGCAAATAACTGTATTGCCATAAGTTAAGAATACTCAGAAATAGTTTCCAAATTCTGGAGAAAGCAGGTAGAGAGGAACAAATATTTCCAAATTTTGTTCACAGCAGTATACCTTCCTCAATTGTTAAATGCTGTCAGCCAGGCACAGTGGCTCATGCCTGTAATCCCAGCACTTTGGGAGACCAAAGCGGGTGGATTGCCTTAGGTCAGGAGTTCAAGATCAGCCTGGTCCACATGGTGAAACCCTGTCTCTACAAAAATACAAAAATAGCTGGGCATGATGGTGGGTGCCTGTATTCCCAGCTACTTGGGAGGCTGAGGCAGGAGAATTGCTTGAAACTGGGAGGCAGGGGTTACAGTGAACCCAGATTATGCCATTGCACTCCAGCCTGGGCGACTGTCTCAAAAAAAAAAAAAAAAAAAAAAAGTTGTCAATAGCTCAAAAGAAAAGTTTCCTTGACTCTGTAAAACAAAACAAAGGATCCAAAGAAAAAAATCAGAAAGATTACTTTCATCTCCTTTTAGTTCAGTCCATGCAGTTAATGTGTGTTGTGTTTGATATTCATGAACATTTTATTTCTCCATGAAAGTTTTGAAAGTTCTTTCCTCTATTCCTCTATTCTAATGTCACAATTTCCAAAGTTATCAGAAACTTGCACTCCAGAGCACCTATCAAAGTCCTATAGCTGATTATAAACCAACTTTTGAAGAGGATCCGAACAAGACAACAATTGCCTATGGACAACAAAATGTCTCAGGACAGCTGTTATTAAAACCACAATTGACTATAATGGAAATTTTGGTTACTTCTTTGACATACAACAATTTTACTTAACAATCAATAGTAATAATAATAATAATTATTATTTTTTGAGACGGCATTTTGCTCTTGTTGCCCAGACTGGAGTGCAGTGGCATGATCTTGTCTCACCGCAACCTCTCCTCTGGGGTTCAAGCGATTCTCCTGCCTCAGCCTTCTGAGTAGCTGGGACTACAGGCATGCACCACCACGCCCAGCTAATTTTGTATTTTTAGTAGAGACGGGATTTCTCCATGTTGGTCAGGTTGGTCTTGAACTCCCGACCTCAGGTGATCTGCCTGCCTCAGCCTCCCAGTGTTGGGATTATAGGTGTGAGCCACCATGCCCAGCCAACAATTATAATTATTAATAATATGTGGCCAGGCACGGTTGCTCACATCTGTAATTGCAGCACTTTGTGAGACCAAGGTGGGTTGAGGTCAGGAGTTCAAGACCAGCCTGACCAACATGGTGAAACCACATCTCTACTAAAAATACAAACATTAACCAGGTGTGATGGTGCACACCTATAGTCCCAGGTACTTGAGAGGCTAATGCAGGGGAATTGCTTGAACCCAGGATGCAGAGGTTGCAGTGAGCCAAGATGGCGCCACTGCACTCCAGCCTGGGTGACAGAGTGAGATTCCATCTCAAAAAATAAAATATTAACATATAGTAAGTCATATCAGAATGATAAGATTTTCCATAATTTTGGAATACATGCCAATTTCATATTTATACAAGTACAGCCCAAAGAAAGCCAAACACCATTTCATATTTGACAATGCTTCCTGTATGATTTTTATACCAAATAAGCCAAATATGTCTCTTCTGGACTTCAGGGGATTAACAAAAGTTTAATGAGGACCCAAGTTAAAATGTGACTTTGGAAAGCTTGTCAAATATAAAAAGTTTAAAATACTTGATATCATAAAATAGGATCACAGGTCATTATAAAATAAGTTATTCATTTAACCAAAGTGGTATCTCAAAGATTTCAGTAAAAGGTGACTACCTTTATTTTTTGAGAGAGAAGACTTAATTTCCCAAACAATATTCCCTAATAAAAATGACACAAGGCCAATTAAATTGGGTTTTTGACATTTTATAAACAAACTAAAATTTTAATCATCTTGACTGTATAATTTCCATGAGCTTTTTTTTTTTTAACTATGTAATCTTTATTAAATAGTGGGCTAGGCTGGGCATGGTGGCTCATGCCTGTAATCCCAGCACTTTGGGATGCCAAGGTGGGTGAATCACCTGAGGTCAGGAGTTTGAGACCAGCCTGACCAACATGGTAAATCCCCATCTCTGCTAAAAATACAAAATTAGCCAGGCGTGGTGGCACATGTCTGTTACCCCAGCTACTTGGGAGGCTGAGGCAGGAGAATCACTCGAACCCAGGAGGCGGAGGTTGCAGTGGGCCCAGATCGCACTATTGCACTCCAGCCTGGGCAACAGAGTGAGACTCCATCTCAAGAAAAAAAAAAAAAAGTGGGCTAATGCTCCAAGACAACCTTGTTAATCTGGCACAGGGGCTCACATGCTGGTCTTGCAACAATTTGCCTTTGAAATTGATAGTTAATTTCTAGAGAACCCAAACTTATTTTAGCTCTAAAAATTGATCCTGACAATCTCACATGTCCACCTCTTTCGTTATAACCATTGCGACTTGAGGAGTTGAATAATTTTAATTTCTTGCCCTGTGTTTCACAAATACAGTTTATTTTGATTAGGAACTTCTACTGGGTCTGAAGATGAGGCTTGATCTGCTCTATCAGTGTTTAAGATTTAGCAAGACTTAGTGTCCTTTTTAAACCCAGGAGTCAAAGCCCTGTAACTGAATGGAACAAGGACTTTAAAAGCACATACAGAAAGTTATATGGATATAATAAACTAATTTTTAAAATTTTAATTTAAATTTCTTTCTAACCAAACCAAACTTAGTAATACTGACATAGGAATTATTTTGATACAGTGTAAGATCCGTTTAGTAGGCCAGTTATCCAAAGGCAAAAGAAAAGGCCTTCTACAGTGTGACTGCTGTTCCCTGTGGGAGATATTATGTTGGAAAGAAACATTTCCTTTAGACCTCAAAAATAAAACATTTTATAGTGTCAAGCCACAACAGTTAGAACCCAAAGAAAAAAGGTTACAGGAGCTGAAAATTAGTTGAAAAAGTTATGATTTCAGGCCTTTTAAAAGGGGAGAGAAAGCTGAAAACAGTGAGATTCCATAAAACTTGAACTTTACATTGAATAAATTATAATGTTTCATAATTTATTTAGAGTAAAGCACTACTTTAAGAAAATTTTGTAGTTTGAACCAATCCTTTAGTGTATAAGTGGGGTTTTTAAAAATCAAAACCCAATCTCTAGAAAGACTATTATAATTTCCCTTTAATTATAGACAATTTGATCACATAAAACTTATTTTCACAAATCTTATTATGACTTACAAAGACCATTCATGACATGCTTGGGATTTCTTGTTTGTCCTGAGCATCCATTTTTCTTATATAATCAGTTATTTTATTCCAGGACAAAATTTCTCATACAAGATTCTTTCTCATATAGAATTATTTTACTTTAAGCTTTCCTACCAAAAATATTTATTTATTTTTGAGACAGTGTCTCTCTCTGGCCCAGGCTGGCATGCAATAGCTGGATCTTAGCTCACTGCATCCTCCATCTCCTGGGCTCAAGTGATTCTCCTGCCTCAGCCTCCAGAGTAGCTAGGATTACAGATGCACACTGCCATGCCTGGCTAATTTCTATATTTTTAGTAGAGGTAAGGTTTCACTGTATTGGATAGTCTGGCCTCGAACTCCTGACCTCAAATGACCCTCCCACCTTAGCCACCCAAAGTCCTGGGATTACAGGTATAAGCCACTGTGCCAGTCCCAAAAATACCTCTTTATTTCTATAATTTTTTTTTGATACAGAATCTTTATTTCTATAACTTTCTTTACATCCTTCTTGTTTCCTGGTTCTTTCTGATTTGTTTTATACATAACCTTTAGTTAAGCTTTGAATTAGATAAAAATTATTCACCTTTTAAAAAGGACACACTTTTTTGATGAAATAATGTTTTTCTATAATATTTTTCATTGGAAAATACCCAATTAATAAAATATAATTTAACTCAATATAACTTCAGATTGTAAATTATGATAAGTGTCTACAAGTATTTATCCCATTATGTTTACCTAATTATTATCATAGTTTAGCCAGATTATTTATGAAAACTGTGATAGTCATCATTTACATTTATAAAACCACCATTGCAAAATTATAACTGAGACAAAGACATTTGACGTGACTTCATCTTGCTTCTAACCTCCAAGTTGTCCTTACTTATTCCTGTTCATAGACTGGAACTAACTTTGGGAGAAGCTAGTTTATGGTTTGTCTTTGAAACCAAGATGACAACAGTCCTTTTCCAAAATCTTCCTGCTGGGGAACTTGGCTTCCTAAAGCCACAAGATTAGAAATTATGATTTAGGAGTCATGCAGCTTGAGGCTGCAAGATTCTCAATCTCCCCAAATTGCTCCTGGTGATAACATCACTATTGTGAAATGTAAGATTAGTGCTTGAGATATTTTGCAGAAACTGCACTCAATGGATCAGCTGGGAAGAAGGAGATCAATAAACTAGCACATTTGGTCTCATAGCCCCCACCCAAAAACTGACTTAGCGTAAGAGAACAGCTTCAACTTCCTATTATTTCATCTCTGACCCTACCAATCAGAACTCCCAACTGCTGGCTCTCTACCCACCAGATTATTCTTAAAAACTCTGATCTCCAAATTTCCAGGGAGTAATTTATTATTACTAATGTGAGCAATAATAAAACGTCTCCTGCACAGCCAGATCTGTGTTAATTACTCCTTTTCTATTGCAGTTATCCTGTATTGATAAGTTGGCTCTGTCTAGGCAGTGGGCAAGGTGAACCAATTGGACAGTTATAGTTATTACCTGTCCATCATTTTATAGCCTATTAATTTCAGATGTTTACCTAATGAGAAACTTAAGATTAAATATATGGTTATTTTACTAAATAATGCAAGATTTAGTTATTTCCATTAAACCTATATATATGGTTACTGAGCACTCTAATGGTAAGGAGAAATTACAACCAGCCGGTTGTTAATATTTAGCCAAGACAGAACCTCAATTCAGCTACTTACCTATTATGGGTCTCATGTTGAAGACTGCTCTCTGTCATCCTAGAAGCAGGAAAAAACTCAAACTTACCTTACTTGTTGGAAGCGAGCTCAAACTCCCAAAAGAAGTTATCTGCCTTCCATTGTCATGGAAGCAGGAAATCTTGCCTTTCTTGATGGAAGCAAGTAAAACTCCCCCCGCCCCGCCAAAAAAGGAGTTGTTCGGCAAAATAAACTTTAGATCTTGACCAAATTTGGTGAGATCAGTGATTCTCTGGAGGGTATGTGCCCAGGCCTCAGCAAATCATCCTACTGGTTTGAGACATAGAGACAGCTCAAGCTGGTACCAAGCACTGATAGATTTGTCAAAGGCCAAGGGCACCTCGACTCTGAATTCCTCCTTGGTTACCAAAATCTGAGCACCAGACTGGGGGCAGTGGCTCACGCCTGTAATCCCAGCACTTTGGGAGGCCAAGGCAGGTGGATCACGAGGTCAGGAGATTGAGACCATCCTGGCTAACACAGTGAGACCCCGTCTCTCCTAAAAATACAAAAAAAAAAAAAATTAGCCAAGTGTTGTGGCGGGCGCTTGTAGTCCCAGCTACTCGGGAGGCTGAGGCAGGAGAATGGCATGAACCCGGGAGGCAGAGCTTGCATCACTGCACGGCAGCCTGGGCAACAGAGTGAGACCTTATCTCAAAAAAAAAGTTTTGCTACAGTTGTGAAATCATAGAATACAATGCTTATTATGATAATCTCAAATAGAAATTGCTTTAGCCTTTGAAAAAATGGTTCTTTTATTAAATAATTTAATATTTATTGTCTGATAGATATTAATTTTTATAGTACATGTGTAAAAATATTATAGACAATTTGTCTAAACAGTATTTCAGAAACACTTCCAACAATTATATTGTGTAAAGGGTTCTATGTATGCATGAAGAAAGGACATGTATAAAGTCTTTAGCATAGGGAAAATTGAATTTTTATCAACTTAAACGTCAGTTTCAAGAGTAAACATTCAGTGTTGAAATAAAGTCTGAATCTGTCTATCTATCTATCTATCTATCTATCTATCTATCTATCTATCTATCTAATTTTTTTTTTGAGAGAGAGTGTTGTGTTGCCCAAGCAATAGTGCAGTGGTGTGATCTGAGGTCACTGCAACCTCCACCTCCCAGGCTTAAGCAATCTTCCCATGTCAGCCTCCCGAGTACCTGGGACTACAGGCACACCACCACCCTTGGCTAATTTTGTATTTTTCGTAGAGATGGGGTTTTGCCATGTTGTCCAGGCTTGTCTCAAACTCCTAGGCTCGAGCAATTTTCACACCTCAGCCTCCCAAAGTGCTGGGATTACAGATGTGAGCCACTGCACCCTGCCTTATTTTTTTACTTTCTTTTTTTTTTTGAGACCAAGTTTCATTCTGTCGCCCAGGCTGGAGTGGTGTGATCTCTGCTCACTGCAAGCTCCACCTCCTGGGTTCACTCCGTTCTCCTGCCTCAGCCTCCCGAGTAGCTGGGACTACAGGCACCCGCCACCACGCCTGGCTAATTTTTTGGATTTTTAGTAGAGACGCGATTTCACCACATTAGTCAGGATGGTCTCGATCTGACCTCGTGATCCACCCGCCTCAGCCTCCCAAAGTGTTGGGATTGCAGGCATGAGCCACCGCACCCGGCTATTCCTTTACTTTCTTAATAAACTTGCTGTCACTTTACTGTCTGGACTCACCCCTAATTCTTTCTTGCATAAGATCCAAGAACCCCTTCTTTTGGGTTTAACTGCCTAATAGGTTCTTCTGGTCTACTGCCTAGACAGAGCCAATTCATCAAGACAGGGGAATTGCAATAGAGAAAGAGTTTAATTCACGTGGAGCTGGCTGTACAGGAGAGTGAAGTTTTATTATTACTCAAATGAGTTTCCCTGAAATCTTGGGGATCAGGGTTTTTAAGGATAATTTGATGGGTAGGGGCCAGTGAGTCGGGAGCGATGATTGGTTGGTTGGAGATGAAATCATAGAGAGTTGACGCTGTCCTTTTGCACTGAGTCTGTTCCTGGGTGGTGTCACAAGACCAGATGAGTCAGTTTATTGATCTGGGTGCCAAGTTATCCATCAAGTGCAGGGTCTGCAAAATATCTCAAGCACTGATATTAGGTTTTAAAATACTGATGTAATTCCCAGGAACAATTTGGGAAAGGTGACAATCTTGTAGCCTCTAGCTGCATGACTCCTAAACTATAGTTTCTAATCTTGTGACTAACTTGTTAGTCCTACAAAGGCAGTCTAGTCCCCAAGCAGATAGGGGATTTGTTTTGGGAAAGGGCTGTTAATGTCTTTATTTCAAAAGATGAACTAAGTTCCTCCCAAAGCTAGTTTGGCCTACACCCAGGAGTGAACAAAGGCAGCTTGGAGGCTAAAAGCAAGATGGAGCTGGTTAAGTCAGATCTCTTTCACTGTAATAATTTTCTCAGTTATAATTGTGCAATGACGGTTTCAGGTTCTGGATCAGGACCCCTTTCTGGAAACATGGGGATGGTTATGAATGCATCCAGACATCCAAAAAGCCACCTCTGAGAGCTACAGATTTCCCTTTTCTATAGGTTCTTTGTCCCTTGTATGTCAACCCAAGGATTCACTGGGGACCTAGAACTGCACAGGCCAGTCTGGGAAGAGAGAGACAGGAAAGAGAAGAAGAGGAGGTGAATTAGTTTTGAAGAAAAGAAAGAAGGTCCCATGCTACCCCTTTTTGTTTTTTCTGACAAACTTTTCATGCTGGGAAATAGAATCCTGGTTTATTTGTAGTAAAACTAGGAATCCAGGGATTTTATAGGAGGGTGAGAAAAATGCACTTTTATGGTAGAGTCTGTGGAGACCTAATTAGGGAAAAGGAGTCAGGCTGGCAGGACCAGGGGAGAGCAAAGAGATAAAGCAAATAAGCTATAAATCTGCCTTTCTAGGCCAGGTGCGGTGGCTCACGCCTGTAATCCTAGCACTCTGGTAGGCCAAGGCGGTCGAATTGCCTGAGCTCAGGAGCTCCAGACCACCCTGGGAAACATGGTGAAATCCCGTCTCTACTAAAATAATAAATTAGTTGGGCATGGTGGTGGGTGCTTGAAGTCCCAGCTACTGTAGAGCCTGAGGCATGAGAATTGCTTGAACCAGGAGACAAAGGTTGCAGTGAGCTAAGATCATGCCACTGCACTCCAGCCTGGGTAACAGTGAGACTCTGTCTCAAACAAAACAAAACAAAACAAAACAAAACAAAAGTTTAAAAAACTGCCTTTCTTCATGGTCCAGGACATATAAACAAAATACAGGAAGCAGATAAGCTGTAAGTCTGTTTTTCTTTGTGGCTCAGGACATATAACCCTTCTGCACAGATAACATACATAGCTCATAAACTTTCTGCTTCAATTTTTCATCAGACACCTTACAGAAGAAAGCAGGTTAGCTCCCTGCTACCTTGGCATTATCTTCTATTTATTTATTTGTTTGTTTATTGAGACAAGAGTCTCACTCTGGCTCCCAGGCTGGAGTGCAGTGGTGTGATCTTGGCTCACTGCAACCTCTGCAAATCTCCCACCTCAGCCTCCTCAATAGCTGGAAGTACAGGTGCGGGTCACCATTGCCAGATAATTTTTGTATTTTTAGTAGAGACGGGGTCTCACCATGTTGCCCAGGCTGGGCTGGAACTGCCAACCTCGGCCTCCTAAAGTGTGGAGATTATAGGGGCAAGCCACTTTGCCCAGCCCAATCTCCTCTTCTTATAAAGAAATCAGCCAGATTGGATCAGAGCCCACTTTAACAAGCTTATTTTAACTTAATCACTCCTGTAGATGCCACATATCCAAATACAGTTACATTCTGAGGTACTGGGTATTAGGACTTCAAGATAGGATTTTTTTTGTGAAAATTATTCCGCTCATAACACACTGTGTTCTGGACTCCTAAACTTTATGTCCTTCTTACATGCAAGATCCCTTCACTCCCATCCAAACAAAAATCTTTTATTTATGTATTTATTTTTTGAGACAGAGTCTCTCTCTGTCACCCAGGCTGGAATGCAGTGGTGTAATCATGAATCATCGTGGTCTCGACCTCCTGGGCTCAAGTGATCCTCCTGCCTCAGCCTCCTAAAAGCTGGGACCACACATGCAGGCCACCATGCCTGGCTAATTTAATTTTTTGTAGACATGGGATCTGACTATGTTGCCCAGGCTGGTCTCAAACCCTTGGCCTTAAGTGATCCTGCCACTTCAGCTGCCCAAGTAGCTGGGACTACAGGAGTGTGCCACTGAGCATGGCTAATTTTTATATCTTCTGTAGAGACGGGGGTCTTGCTATGTGCCCAGGC
Source organism: Theropithecus gelada (assembly GCF_003255815.1). NCBI lineage: Eukaryota > Metazoa > Chordata > Mammalia > Primates > Cercopithecidae > Theropithecus > Theropithecus gelada. The sequence continues at coordinate 28,974,660 of NC_037687.1, read as the reverse complement.
TGATCTTGAACTCTTGAGCTCAAGTAATCTGCCAGACTTGGCCTCCTGAATTGCTGGGGTTACAGGCCTAAGCTACCTTGCCTGGCCCATCTGAAAAGTCTTAATCCATTTCAGTATCAACTCTAAGGCCCAAATATCACCTAAATATTATCTGAATCACATATGGGTGAGAAACAATGTGTGGTTCATCCTGAGGCAAAATTTTTGTCCAGCTGTGAATCTGTGAAGCCAGAGAAGTTATCTGCTTCCAAAATACAATGGTGGGACAGGCATAGGAAAGACCCTCAGCCCTGGAAACCACCCTTCTACTTTGTTACTGTGAATTTGACGTTTGTACTTAGCACATGTAAGAAAGTGCATGAAGCATTTGTCTTTCTGTGTGTTGGGAATGGTGTTGCAAAAATCAACACTGAGACAAGGGAGCTCTCAGCAAGGCTAGTTTACTTTCTGCAGAAAGGGTGCCGCTCACTAGCAGTCTTGTCACGAGAGCACACATGAACAAAGGAGACAGGGTCATTTATAACCTGACGTGTCCATCCTACTGCTGTGTCTGGTTTCCATTGGTTGGAACTGGACCTCACATTCTGTACTTGACCCGATTGGCTAGCACCTTAGTACTTCCCAAAAGAGGCAAAGGCAGAGGAGAACAAAGGAAGAGAGGAAGTAACTTGTGGAAGACTGAGAGAGGCAAAAACACTTCCAAATAAGGAAGAGAAATAGGCTGTGACCTAATGCTTGCTTGGAACAGTTCTGCAGGGCAAATATCTAGGCTAAAATGTGGGAGCTAAGAACACAGAGTATATTGATTTATTTATTATGGTTAGCAGATACTTAAGAATATTACCACAGGTCTTTGAGTAAATTTTGCTTCTAACAGAGGTTACTATCTATTCTCAATTAGACTGGGAGGAAAGTCCCTTTGAAGAGGAACCTCTACTTATTTCATTTTCTACACTGTGTCTAGCACATTTCAATTGGCATAATGTCTTCTGGGTTCCTGGATCCAGTCACCTCTCCACATCCAATCCCCACCGAGATGCTAGTTCCCTGACTACTGAGTAGCTTTAGCTTCTCTGGTGAGACTGAATGGAGTCCACCAAGCTGAGAAAAATCGGTTTTTACTTAATTCAGTTCAACTTGTTAAGAATAAATCATCTTAGTTTCCACAAAGATGGAACATGTAAGTGGACCATGTAAGTGGACCACGTAAGTGGACCACAACTTTAAGATTCATCCTTAAATTCTGAAACATTAACTTAAAATGGGCAAGAAGCAACGCTGCTTCACAGGACAAGAAATAGTCACAAATACTCCCAAATCTGGAGAACAGACCCCGCCCACCCCTGGAGGTCCCGCTTCATCCCAGTTTTCAGTCCAGCCAAGCCCCAACTGGTCACGCCCCCTACCGGCCCGGGCCTCCCACCACCCTCTCGGGCCCTCCCCCAAGTCAGGCCCCGTCTCCGCCCAGCCCTTTCCCAGTCGCGCCCCGCCCAGGCCCCGCCCCCACGCCGCCCAGTTTTTTTTGCCGCGCCCAGTTTCCTGCACACCCGGAAGCAGATCGCGCTGGGGAAAGGCCACATCGCGCTGGGGAAAGGCCACATCGCTATGCGTGTGTTTCGGTCTACCTGGATTAAACATTTGCTTCGCTTTGTCTACCTGGGTTAAACGTGCACTTCGCAGTCCTCGGTTCTCCATACCCGTGACCTGGGGATCGCTACGGACCTTAAAATACCGCAACAGCCCCATTCGTCCCAAGTAAGTCGGAGAATTGCTTCCCTTTCGGTTTAAAATCTCTCTGAGGCTGTTTCTTGCTCTCTGCCTTTCTTCCTTAAGACCATGTAGACAACCCCATTCAGGTCGTTTTCCTGTTTAAAACCCTTTGCTTGGGCCCCGCGCCAAGTCTAGTCCTCGTTCGGGAGGTTCGCGCCCTCGCGACCCCCGAGCTTCTCCCTCGTCGGCCCCTGGAGGGGAGCGCCCGCCGTCCGGCTCCTGAAGGAGCCGCTTCTCCTCCCAGCTCCTGGGATTCTGCAGAACCTCCCTGTCCTGAGACATCGTCCCCCGCGCCACCTTGTGTCCTCCTCACGCCGGGTCCTTCCGTTCCGCAGGCTTCCCCTTCACAGCAACTGCTTTTCCTGACTCTCCGTTGGGGCAGGTGACCTGAGTCTGTCTTGTGACACCCAGTGTTCTTCGTTCCCAAATTTTACTCTACTGGAAAATGGGCATCTTATTCCTCCCCTTTCCTCCCGAATGTGTGGGTGAGAGGGATCAGGAGAGGAAAAGACGGGGAACGACGGAGCAAAAGGAAAAACTGAGAAGAGAATGAGGGAGACCTGTAAATACACGGCAAAAATGGATGATAATTTAGGGCTTTGTAAAGAGCAACAGTGAAACAGAACGGTTGGAGAAAGTAGCAGGGAGAGAAAAGCAGGTAGAGAAATTTAGGAAAAAAGGGGGACCTTCAGAGAGATGAAGGACAGCAAAATAGAGTGGGGCGGCAAAGGAGGAGGCACTGCAGACAGACAGTGGGGAGAAGGTAAAAGAGTTGGAGCCGTGGCTGACAGAGCTACGTGGTGCTGGGACTAAAAGAGAGGGCAGTGAATGACAAGCAGAGTAGAGAGTACCACAGCAGGGAGGAAGCCTAGGAAGTTGGAGGTGCTAGAGAGTGGGAACAAACGAGCTGTAACAGGGAAGAGGGAATTTAACAAGGAGAGCAGAGAGGGAGCTTAGATGGGGGAAAAGAGGCAGAGATACGTGAAGATTGGGGACAATTGGAAAGATTGAGGAGAAAGAGCTACAAGAGGTGAAGTAAGCTGTGACGCATTGGGCAGAACAGACCTAAAAGAGGGAATAAAGAAAGGGGTAAAAAACAGAAAAGGAGAAAAAAAAGACGCGCAGCATGAGAGAGGGAAACACATAGCAGTGAAGAAAGTGGGAGAGGACTCCATCCAGATGCGTGACAGTTGATTGGATATGGATGGTGGTTGTAATATATTGATTTGTGGCTTTATACCCTGATTTAAAATATGTTTCTTTAAGTTGTACTCATGAGGATGAAAGTCACGTTTTTTCTATAAGGCTTGTGCATTTTGTGTTTATTTTTATTAAAAGATATTTGGAATTCCTGTTTAGCCAGAGGGCAGTGATTTGATCTAGTTATTTGTGGTAACTCTCTTCTTCTCAAGGATGGAGTAGAGGATAAAGGAGGGGAGAAATGGGGCAAGAAATGACTGACTGTTACTACAAGATATGTCTTTGGTGGTTTTTTTGGCTTTGTTCTGTTTTGTTTTTTGCGGGGGACAGGGTCTCTCTCTGTCTCCTAGGCTGGAGAGCAGTAGCATGATCTTGGGCTCATTGCAGCTTCTACCTCCTGGCCTCAAGCAGTCTTTCCACCCCAGCCTTTCAGCGCGCTGGAATTACAGATGTAAGCCACCACACCAGGCCTACAAGGTATGTCTTCGAAGGAGCATTGAAAGTCTTGGGTTTTTTTGTAATGAATTTCCTTGGAAGATGTTGGGGTCTCACTGGGGCATGTGCATCATTGAAGACATCTGTTTTAGTAGATGGTGGTGCCAGTATTTGGGGGTGGGGTCATTACAGGTGTGCACCACCGTGCCCGGCTAATTTTTGTATTTTTAGTACAGACGGGGTTTCACCACGTTGGCCAGGCTGGTCTTGATCTCCAGACCTCGGGTGATCCACCCACATCGGCCTCCCAAAGTGCTGGGATTACAAGCATGAGCCACCGTGCTGGGCCTTTCCTGTTTATTTTTTAGAGTTGTTTTTTTTCTTCCCCCTAAACCTGGCCCATTTCAAGGTTCAGTTTGATAATGTGGCACTTAGCACAAGAGACTTCATTCTGGCTTGGTCTGGTAGTTCGGGAGGCTGGTCCGAAACAACGGCCTTCCCACAAAAAAGAACAAGATCATGTCCTTTCCCAGGACATGGATGCAGCTGGAGGCATTATCCTTAGCAAACTAACACAAGAACAGAAAACCAAACACTGCACGTTCACACTTACAAGTGGGAGGTAAATGATGAGAACACATGGACACATAGAGGGAAACAACACACACTGGGACCTACCTGAGAGTGGAGGGTGGGAGGAGGGAGATGATCAGGAAAAGTAACTTGTAGATATTAGGCTTAATACCCGGATGATGAAATAACGTGTACAACAAACCCCCATGACCCATTTACCTATGTAACCAGCCTGAATATCCTGCACATGTACCCCTGAACTTAAAATATAAGTTAAAAAAAATACTTTGGGCTTCCATAAAAATTTGTTTAACTGGTTATTCATTTTTCCTTCTACAGAATTACTTTAAACAGTGTTTTCTGATGGTGGTGTATTGACCATTAAATGCATGCACACACACAGACCCTAAAGCCTCTAGTTTCCTTCCACTGTGCCCTAATTAAAACAAAACATACCATTAACTGTGTTTCTGCCTGTAGTGAGTACCCCTCTCTGTGCTTCATTTAAGAGCATAATACACTACAATCTTGTTCAGAGTCTCTGTCTTCACTTTTTGCCTCCAACTGTGTCTTGAATGCGTCGGATGAAACTTTCATATCCACCATTCCACTGACAACTTTATTTTTCAGAGTCACCAGTGACCTCCCCATTTCTAAATCCAATGTATTTCATTTCCTGCTTTACTCTTTCTTTTCCCGTCAGGAGCTATTTGATTTTCTTATCATCTCCCTGACCATTTCACACTTCTCTCTGCCGCTGTGTCCTGACTCCAAATTGTTTCTCAATGTGGGAATGATTCATGGCTTAGTCCTTGAGCCTCTTCTTGTTTCTCTCCACACCCACTGTCTTTCCTCATCATCTCGTCTTATGAATTTCAACACCACTGTATTAGGCCATTCTTGAATTGCTATAATGAAATACTGGAGACTGGGTAATTTATAAAGAAAACAGGTTTAATTGGCTCACAGTTCTGCAGGCTGCACAGGAAGCATAGCAGCATCTGCTTCTGGGGAGGCTGCAAGAAGATTCCAGTCATGGCAGGTGAAGGAGGAGCAGGCGTCTCACATGGCGGGAGCAGGAGCAAGAGAGAGTGAGGGGGGAGGCGCTACACGCTTTTAAACAACTAGATCTCGTGAGAACTCACTGTGATAAGAACAGCACCAAGAGGTGGTGAGAAACCATTCAACACAAATCCACCCTCATAATCCAACCACTTCCCACCAGGCCCCACCAGTAACACTGGGGATTACAATTCAGTGTGAGATTTGGGCCAGGGACCCAGAGCCGATCCATATCACCCACCTATGTCCATGTCCCCTGCAGACCTGTCCCCTGACCTCTAGAATTCTGTATCCTTTTGTCCTCTTGGCTGTCTGCTCAGCCAGCTAACAGGTATCTCCACCAAAAGCGACTGCCTGAACTCCCCAAGTACATTCCCCTGCGCTCCTGCACCTCTCAGGTGAAGGTGACCCTATACTTCCTGGCTTCAGTTTTACATGTCAGCATATATTTGAAATAGAGAAAACATGACATTAAAAAGAAGTGCTTTAATTCATGTGATAAAGATAAGTTGTATTTATTTTAAAAGGGTGAGGAAATACATAGTTTCTTAAATTACTGTGAGCTGTGGGAGAAGAGTGTTTGAATACCTCGTCTCTACCTAGTCTGCTCCCCAGAACCTCTCTGACCTCATCTCCTCCCTGTGTCCTCCCTGCTCCCGCTGCTCCAGCCACACAGGCCTCTTTCCTGTTTCTTGGGCTGAGGTTGCTTCTGCCTTAGGGCCTCTGCCTGGGCTGTCTGGCCCTTCAGCTGCAGGTGCAAACATCCTTCTTTCTTGAGGTCTTTGTTCTGATACCACCTTCTCCATTGGGACTTTTGTGACTCACCCTCCTCTCACCATTTAACACTCCAGCCACACCCTTGCCCCTACCCCTGGTGCATATTATGTGTCTCTGTGTTTCTTTCTGGTCCATTGTCTTCTACTGTCTACAAACTGGTAACAATGAGGCCCCAAGGGGAGAGCAGAGCTGGGAGGATGGGGCTGTGCTAGTCTTGCCCCCTTTAAGATGTACTCAACCCTGGCTTCACATTAGCATGCTGAGGCAGTTTGCAAATACATGTTTTGTGCCCTTTTACCACAGATTCCACTTCCCATAGTTAGCATGGACTCAACCTTCATATTGTTCAAGGTGCCCAAGTTGATTCTAATTTGTATCCAGCATTGAGCGTCAAACCTCTGTGTCTTCTGTTTCTGAGAGCTGAGCTCAGCCTGTGATCCACAGGGAGGTGAGGGGGCTGTGCTCTGTATGGGGTTTGATCAGGGATGGGTCTGTGTCCTGAAGGGAAGCATAGTCCAGCCCAGCTCCCCACTGCTGCAGGGTGTCCGGGAGGGGAACAAGTTCTGAAGAAAAGGGTGAGATGGCTGGGCGCGGTGGCTCAAGCCTGTAATCCCAGCACTTTGGGAGGCCGAGACGGGCGGATCACGAGGTCAGGAGATCGAGACCATCCTGGCTAACACGGTGAAACCCTGTCTCTACTAAAAAATACGAAAAAACTAGCCGGGCGAGGTGGCGGGCGCCTGTAGTCCCAGCTACTCGGGAGGCTGAGGCAGGAGAATGGCGTAAACCTGAGAGGCGGAGCTTGCAGTGAGCCGAGATCTGGCCACTGCACTCCAGCTTGGGCGACAGAGCCAGACTCCGTCTCAAAAAAAAAAAAAACAGAAAAAGGTGAGAAACTCACTTGGTCATTGTGTAGGAATTTATTATTCTTGCACCCTCCTGGTGCAGTGGGCTGTCTCTCCACATGCTGAGGTCTTCCCTGTGGGCATGGTTGTGGCACAGAAAGGAATGTGTTGTTTCCAAGCATTAAACAACAGATTTTTGACTTTCAGATTTGACTTTTAAAGAATTAATTGTATTGACTGAGAGAGAAGCCCAAAAGAGGAAGAAGAAAGAAAAGGAGTCAAGAATGGCTCTTCCTCAGGTAAAGTGATATGCTCAGTGGATTGTTTTGTCTCCTTCCTTTTTGAAACGCAGGGCATTGGAGTTGTGAATCTCTGAGTCTGAAGTGTTCTGCCTGACACATTTGCTCGCACTCACCCATGCCTTCCTTCAGTCCCGCTCATCTGCACTTACATTCCAGATCTCACGGTGACCCAGTGACATGAGCTTGGGAGGAGGTTGCACTGGGCATGGTCCTGGGAAGGGCTCATACCCAGACATGGATGGAAACGGGGTGTGGGTCCTGCGGTGTCAGCTTTTGGGCAGCAGAGATTGTTTACGGGCAACATCTGAATGCACTGTCAGCTCTCAGTAGACCAGGAGTAGAGAAGCTGTATGTGGTAGTCACATGTTAATGTGTACAAATACCTTATAAATTCTTTTTTTTTTTTTTTTTTTTTTTTTGAGATGGAGTCTCGCTCTGTCACCCAGGCTGGAGTGCAGTGGCCGGATCTCGGCTCACTGCAAGCTCCGCCTCCCGGGTTCACGCCATTCTCCTGCCTCAGCCTCCCGAGTAGCTGGGACTACAGGCGCCTGCCACCTCGCCCGGCTAAGTTTTTTTTGTATTTTTTAGTAGAGACGGGGTTTCACTGTGTTAGCCAGGATGGTCTCGATCTCCTGACCTCGTGATCCGCCCGTCTCGGCCTCCCAAAGTGCTGGGATTACAGGCTTGAGCCACCGCGCCCGGCCTATAAATTCTTGAAAAGATGCCTTTAAGGGGAGATCTTTTCTACCTGGTTTTATGCCACATTTGAAGCTATAATGAATGAGTCACTCTTTCTAACTCCACAATCTTAATGATTGGGAATGGAATGGAAAACTAGGTACCGACATCAGTGATAGAGGGTGTTTTATTCCATCATTGCTTTTAAAATATGAAATCAACCTGAACGTCAGATTAATTTAGCCATTCTCAGCATATCCATCCCACAGAGAATGCAGTGTTCCTGCAGGGACTCTTACCAGCAGTTGTTTTTTGTAAAATGGTTATAATTTTGCTCAGATGTAAGAGCCAAACTTTTTTGATGTCAGAGAAGATGCAGCCAAATTCTGTCATTCCACCAATTATTATTAAATATTACGTTTTTTTTATTTTAAACATCACATGATATATATATTTGTTTTGTGGTAAAAGTCCAAACAGAGATGCAATTTAGGCATTAAGAAGGGGGGATACAACATAAGCGTGATAGGGAGTAACATTTTATTATACGTGAAATTTATGCTAAATGAGATTTTAGGTGTTCTTGCCACAAAAGAAAAAAAAAAAAAAAAAAGTAACTGAGATATGGATATGTTAATTTGTTAAACTGTAGTGAGTTTTTTACTATCCATATCTTGCTATATTGTATACCTTAAATATACACAATAAAATTTGTAAGCAAACAAGTAAAAAACAGGGCATCAAGAAAAACACTTTAGTTTTATAGTAAAAACAACTTACAACCTGAAAAAAGGACATCAAGGCATATATATTTAAAAACTTTACAGAATGTGAAAGAGCTTCCAGAATGTGCTAAAAGAAAATTGAGCATAAAATGAAAATTATTTTATTTTGATTTCCACAAAATAATGAAATGTCCTCACAGTCCAAGGAATTGGAAAATGGACATATAAAGAATTTTTATTTTTTCTAGATCCTCAAAGAGAAAAAACTACATAGTAGTACTTGTTTTTTTTTAAAGAGGGGGAAATGTCATGTGTCGTTGGTGGGAGGGGGCATCTTTGAACTTGGGATAGTGGGGAATCTTGCCAGATTCACCAAAATAGGAAATGTACTATCCTAGAAGAGGCGATCACTCTTTCAATTACGCACCCGGAGGAACCCAGGTTCCTTTTCCCTGTCACATCCTCCACCATGTGTCATGTTTCATTGAGGAGCTACAGTGGTAAGCTCTGTGGCAAGAGTCAGTGAGAGGTGTCAAGATGCATTTACACGTCATTGTGGGTTTTTAGAAGACGATTCTTCAGTGAATGTTCTGCTGTATTTTGCAAGTTTTGGAAATGTACATGTTTTTTATGTTAATAAACATTAATAGCTTGTTTTGTATCCTCTTTGGAGCAATTTCTTAATGAAGACATGGATCTTCTACAATTTTTCACTTTTGCAAAAAATATCACCGTGGCTGCTGCTGTGCATGCTGTCTTCACCACAAGTGTGTGAGGGTTACTTCACTGGCAGTTCAAAGAATGTTTGCTGCTTTTAGGACGGTATACCACAAAAGCAAAAATAATTATATGTTTGTTTTATCTTTTGGAAGCCCTGGCTCACGGTGTGATTATAAAATATGAAGTTTCTTGAAAATCTAATGTTTCTTGCTTACATTTTCTTTGCATGAATTTTTTTTGATTGAATCTTTAATTTGAATTTTTGTGTATATCTTTTTGTAGATTATATTTGATTGCTTTTAAAGTTTCAGATTATAAATGTCATAATAGGTTCATATGAAGATTGGCAAACCTCTCCATTTCTTTCCAAAATTTTGTTGGTTCTTTTTTTTATACAACAGTCACATTTTATTAAATTCCCACATACTTCGTTTGTGTTTGAATGACTGTGAATTTTTACAGTTGCAGGTCTTGTCACCACATCTTCCAATAAGAATTGAGTTTGTCAGTCAGTGATTATATCTTTATTATGTCTTTCAGTAAAGCTTGTTTGTTTGCTTACAGTTCAGTAATGTTAGGTATATTCACATTATTTATTGGGCTTTCAGAATATATATGTTCTTGGTGCTTGATGGTTTCCCCTAATGCTCTCTTTATTTTTCTTTATTTTTTATAGTTTTTGTTTTCCTCCCAGTCAAAATCCCCTTTGAGTTCACTTATTCCTTCTTCTGCCTGATTAAGTCTGCTATTGAACTCATCTGGTGAATTTTTCAACTCAGTTATTGTATTTTTAGGTATACTTTTTTTCTTTCTTTTGTTTTGTTTTCAGGCAGGGTTTCACTCTTTCCCAGGCTGGACTGCAGTGGCACAATCTTGGATCACTGCATTCTCTGCCTCCCGAGTTCAAATGAACCTCCCACTTCAGCCTCCTGAGTAACTGGGACTACAGGCGTGCACCATCACACCTGCCTAATTTTTGTACTCTTAGTAGAGATCGGATTTTGCCATGTTGCCCTGGCTGGTCTCGGAACTCCTGGGCTTAAGCAATTCTCCCACCTTGGCCTCCCAGAGTGTTGGGATTACAGGCATGAGCCACGGTGCCCAGCCTCAGAATTTCTTTTTGATTCTTTTTTATAGCTTCTATCTGTGTTGATACTCTTCTTTGCATGCATAGTTCATATAGTTTTCCTGATTTTGTGAGCTTGTCTGTGTGTGCTGTCTTTTAACTCATTGAGCATTCTTGTGGCTATTATTTCAAATTCTTTGGTAATTCACATACAGTCAGCCCTCTGCATTCATGGCTCATGTAGCCACAGATGGAACCAACTATGAACTACAAATAGCCAGAAAAAAAATGGATGGTTTCAAGGAACACGTATAGTCCTTTTTTTCTTGTCATTATTTCCTAAACAATGCAGTATAACAACTACTTACGTAGCATTTACGTTGTATTAGCTATTATGAGTAGAGATGATTTAAATCATATGGGAAGATATAGGTAGGTTATATGCAAGTATTATGCCTTTTTATATAAGGGACTTCAGTATCCATAGATTTGATCTCCTTAGGGAATCTTGGAACCAATCCCCTGCATATACTGAGGGTGGTCCCCATTTCTTTTTAGTTCTTCAAAGCCATGATGTAAATCACCATTTCTTTAGTGTAAGTTTATAGAGACTTAATTGGTTTCTTTTTACAGACCGTATTTTCCTGTTTCTTTGTAAGCTTTCTTATCTTCTTTTGGCACTTCAGTATTTGAAAAATCATCTACCTCCCCAGTTTTCGGTGGTTGCTTTGTTCAGGGAGGACACTGCAGTCAACTCAACTACATTCTGGAGACCTTCCACACCTTTTCTGGCTGGGGATTTTGTCCTCTCTGGGCCTTTGCTTGTCATCTCTTCATTGAAAATGTTTGCTGGTTTCTACCCAGAAGCTCCCCTGTTGTCTCTCTTTGGTATTGCAGACTTGGGTGCTACAGTAAGCTGTAGTACTAGATCTTCACTTAGTGTTTGTCTATGTTACTGCACACACTGGTTTATGTAAATCATCCTTTTTCTCAGTGGCCCCTAACCTTTCACCTTGTTCTTGTCAGTGCTTATATTCAGTAAGAGAGAAACCAGCCCATCAGTTGGTCATCTGAAAAGTCAGGATGTTGGACAGATATTCTGCTCCTTTCCATCCCCTAGATGATCTTGGGAGTTGTGGGTGTCTTTTCTGTTACCCCTGCATGGCAGGGGCTGGGTCTCTGTCAAGTGGATGCTTCAGATTTTCCTTCAGAGCTTCTATACTGTTTGCTTTATGTTGGCCTGAGGTGTAGAAACCTCGTAACTGTTTTGTGGATTTATCCCCGAGGCAATTAGTCTATGAATTGTTGTTAAAATCATTTCACTGTGGTGACTGGAGAGTTTGGGGATTCTTGTTCCTTTATCTTGCTGACATCACTCAGTATAGTTTTATAATTTATTCACAGAATTCTGAAAATGTTTTGTACTTAAGTGCCATGGTATATATGCTAATGAAAATTTAGAAGTGTGTGTGTGTGTTGTTGTTGTTGTTGTTTTTAAATTAGTGTACTAAAGTAGGAAGATTTTTTCAGTATATTATTAGTTTGTATACCTAAATATTCTTTTTCTGGGTTGCAATCATGTTATCTCTCTCTTTTTTTTTTTTTTTCTGAGATGGAATTTTGCTCTTGTTGCCCCGGAGCGAATCATGAGATTTCCCAGCCAGCAGAATCATGAGAAATACATTTCTATTGTTCATAAATTAGTCTCTTTTATTTTGTTATAGCTGCACAGAAAGACTAGGACATATTTTGTTATATAATGGTTGAATTCTGTTGATTCAACTCTAATTTTTAGACATCTGGGTTCAGGTGCTTGTTGCGCTGTTGGCAGGTTGTTGACCTAGGCGAGTTTCTTAGCCTGTCTGTGACACAGTTGTCTTCTAGTAAGATGGGAAGAAATATTTCTGTCCTAGGTTATTATGTCATCATTTGAGTTAGAACATGTAAAGCCTTTGGAGTAATGCCCGGTACATGAGGAGTGTTCCAAAACTTTAGTCCTTGCTGTTGCTCTTGTCATCAGTTTTTAGTTTCTGACCTTTCTTTAAAGCCACTAAGAACACTGTCATCTCTGAAGACACCACTTATATTCTAGCTCATCTGGACACCTTACTTGGTGTAACAAATATAATATCTAAAACTTTCATAGGGATAACCATGTGTTTATTTCTTATTTTGTCCGCAGAAGTGAGAAATGTGCACTGATTTAGATAAAATCTTCATCTCCTATTGAATTTTATAAAACCCAAAATTAGGGACACATAATTATCTCACAGATGCTTTTAATGGATATGTCAAAACACACACTTCAATCAAATTGATGTGACAGTTCTTTCCTCTTCTCATTTTATGTAAAGATAAGAGCTCACCCATTGCTCATATTGAAATGTGTTTTTCATTTTAGGGATCTTTGACATTCAGGGATGTGGCCATAGAATTCTCTCAGGAGGAGTGGAAATGCCTGGATCCTATTCAGAAAGCTTTATACAGGGACGTGATGTTGGAGAACTACAGGAACCTGGGCTTCCTGGGTGAGGATAATTTTCCTCTAGAAGTTAGGATCTTCCCTTGTGCATTTTTGTACTTTCCTTATTGTGTTTCTTGGGAGGCCCTACATTATTTGACAGAGATTGAAGCCTTGTTGATTCACAAATAAAAGCCTCATGGATGTTCTGCTTCCTTCTTTGTATGTTAGTGGTGGTTCCAGAGCTGAGGTACATATAAAACCTTATGGCAGAGTTAATATATCCAATTCCCTGTTCCTGTTTTCTATCCCTGTGGGTTTTTTTTTTTTTTTTTTTTTTTTGTTGACACAGTCTCAGTCTGTCACCCAGGCTGGAATGCAGTGGTGTGATCTCGGCACACTGCAACCTTAGCTTCTTGGGATCAAGCCATCCTCCTACCTTAGCCTCCAAAGTAGCTGGGACTATGGGTGTGCAACACCATGCCCAGGTAGAGACAGGGTTTCACTCTGTTGCCCAGGCTGATCTTGAACTCCTGTGCTGAAGCCATCTTCCTGTCTTGGCCTCCGAAAGTGCTGAGATTACAGGCTTGAGCCAGTACGCTTGGCCTATCCCTGTGTTTTTGATTTAGTATTTCTTGGGAGAGAGCTAGATATCTGCATCTTTTTTTTTTTTTTTTTTTTTTTTTTTTTGTTTTTTGGGGGGGTCCCCCCCCTCCCCCCCGGGGGGGGGGGGTGG
>NC_037687.1:28855500-28961255 GCF_003255815.1 Theropithecus gelada | reverse complement strand
TTTTTTTTTTTTTTTTTTTTTTTTTTTGAGACGGAGTCTTGCTCTGTGCCCCAGGCTGGAGTGCAGTGGCGCGATCTCGGCTCACTGCAAGCTCCGCCCCCCTGGGTTCACGCCATTCTCCTGCCTCAGCCTCCCGAGTAGCTGGGACTACAGGCGCCCGCCACCTCGCCCGGCTAATTTTCTTATATTTTTAGTAGAGACGGGGTTTCACCGTGTTAGCCAGGATGGTCTCGATCTCCTGACCTCGTGATCTGCCCGTCTCAGCCTCCCAAAGTGCTGGGATTACAGGCTTGAGCCACCGCGCCCGGCCGATATCTGCATCTTATAGTGTTCCCTAAACATTCAGAAGGAGGCAATCAGTGGATGAGTTTGTGAAATATTTTGTAGATTCAACTGCAGTGTTTTCTCTTCTACCTAAACATTAGGCTGGGTTCTGGAAAAACCATGGGACATCTTCTTTCTTTTTTTTATAAGCAGGACTCTGTCTTCCTGACCTGAATATTATCTCCATGTTGGAGCAAGGGAAAGAGCCCTGGACTGTGGTGAGCCAAGTGAAAATAGCAAGGAACCCAAATTGGGGAGAATGCATGAAAGGCATGATCACAGGTAAGAGCTCAGATGGGCACAATGGAAGCAGCATGATGAAATTGTGTGTGTAAAACTCTGCAAGTGGGAGAGTTCTGTGGGGAAACAAATTTGATTTTCTGTGAGCTTCGAAATTTTTCTTCTTTCCTGCTTATCACTTTGCTCTCCAGACACGTATAAGTTTACCCTTTCACTCTCCACGGGTTGCTGCAGCTCAAACAGAGTAAAGGACAAGACTGTTATGATGAACCACAGTGTCATCTAAATTCTCTGAACTCTGATGCTTTGACTCTGTGGCGTGGGAAGGGCCTTTTCAAAGAAGTCTCTTTCCCGTGTGGTCTCTCCTCCTATTCTTGATTCCATCTGATCCTCAGTTCTCTGATCCATATAGATTAGAGCTCCATAGTCCTGATGCCTGGAGCTTTTCTGGTTCCACCTCATTTCGTATACTTGAAAGTGCTGGTCAGGAGATGGGGAAATATTGGTTGCCCTTCCTTTGAAGCTGGGGTCCTAGAACTGCACGGGACTGTCTTCAGCCCTCTGCCTGTTCAGGTCCCTGAGCCATTTTCTTAGTTCTTCTTTGGATACTCTTCTTGGGTTTGTGACAGGGGAATGAGTTGGGTCTCCTGAGATTGTTACATAGAAGAATTGTAAAGACAGTTGACACAAAGATCCTCTCTTTATTCTTAGTCCTATACAGGGAGCATATCTCTGTCTTCACACTCTTAGTTTGGGATCTGTGGACAGAGCAGAGTCTCATTTCAAGATCCCTCACAATCCAACTCCTGTGTTTTTCTCTGTCTTGTTTATGCCTTGGCTATTTCTGATCTTACATTCTCTTTTATGTTTGTGTGATTTTTTTGCCTCTGAGACTTGCTTTGAATAAACACATTTCTAGGGTCTGACATTTTATCCTTTTTTCCTGCTGTGATAACCCATCTTGGGGTTATGAATATCTCGTGGACTATCTTATGGAGTGGGTTTACTGGGTAAGAGAAAATTTTTGAAGGAGAGCACTTTGAGTAATGAGTTTTAACATCATCTTGCTACATACAGATGCAACTATTAAAGTCAGAGTAGAATGATCAGCATTTATCATGATATTCAGATAGCATCACAAGAGCCTGGTTTCTGAGAAATGTCACAAAAGTATCTCTCAAGGGTACTGTGGTAATGTTGATCTCATATACTAATGGTCCTCTTTTTTGAGCTAGCAGTGAATGGTGTAGGAATTTCTCCCATGCCGGGCGCGGTGGCTCATGCCTGTAATCTCAGCACTTTGGGAGGCTGAGGCGGGTGGATCACCTGAGGTTAGGAGTTCTAGACCAGCTGGCCAACTTGGTGAAACCCCGTCTCTACTAAAAATACAAAAATTAGCCGGGCATGGTGGCAGGTGCCTGTAATCCCAGCTACTCGGGGGGCTGAGGCAGGAGAATCACTTGAACCCGGGAGGTGGAAGTTGTGAGCCGAGATTGCGCCATCGCAGTCCAGCCTGGGGGACAAGCTGGGGGACAAGAACAAGACTTCATCTCAAAAAAAAAAAAAGAGGAATTTCTCTCAGGGAGAACATTGTCCAAGTTCACAGCTTCATCTCTGCAGGGTGGTTGCCTGAACCACTGCTCATGCCACACTTTTCTTCCCCAGTATTTTTGTTTACAGTGAGTACGACTTTGATCTTGAGGAAGCTCATGAAGTTGAATGAGACTTATTTTTTTTAAGTCCAGAAAGTTCGTTTTAAGCAGCCGTTGCTTTCATCTGATGCATTTTCATGTATTAGAAATGAACTTTGTTTTTATTTATGTAACGATCACTTCCATAGTTTTGAGGATACTCAGTTTTCTTTGTTTTATGTTTCTAGTGTGGTAGTGTTGTGTTGGGGAATGCATATTGTTTTATGTATTTTACAAGATTTCCTTCTCTAGTACACATGGTATAGCTCAGCAGCAGTTTCCCTAAAACTTACACAAACTCCATAGTGTTGTATTGACAGTTTCAGTTATTGCTTTTACTTCTGTTTCACCTGACTTCATTCCTACTATGAAAGTATATGTTTGTCAATTAAATTGATTACAGTTTTTAAGTTGGAAATTTTTAATATCTTGAACATAATTTTTTAAGTTACTGTCTTAATTGTGGAAATACCATTTAATAGATTGATCATTCTTTGTTATATGACATACATTGCTTTTCTGTAATAAGTTTCAGTTTCCTAAATATAGCTTGCTGAGTGTTCAAATTGCACTGTTTTTTTTCTTTATTGGAACAAATGCTATATTATAATGACTATTCTGTCTACATTCATGTCCATCATGTTATAGTGAATCATTATTTAAAAATCTAACTTTAGGCCGGGCGCGGTGGCTCAAGCCTGTAATCCCAGCACTTTGGGAGGCCGAGACGGGCGGATCACGAGGTCAGGAGATCGAGACCATCCTGGNTTTTTTTGAGAAGGAGTCTTGCTCTGTCGCCCAGGCTGGAGTGCAGTGGCCGGATCTCAGCTCACTGCAAGCTCCCCCTCCCGGGTTCACGCCATTCTCCTGCCTCAGCCTCCCGAGTAGCTGGGACTACAGGCGTCCGCCACATCGCCCGGCTAGTTTTTTGTTATTTTTTTAGTAGAGACGGGGTTTCACCATGTTAGCCAGGATGGTCTCGATCTCCTGACCTCGTGATCCACCCGTCTCGGCCTCCCAAAGTGCTGGGATTACAGGCTTGAGCCACCGCGCCCGGCCACTTAGCCCATTTCTTACACTTCAGACACTTCTCTACTATTTATAAAACCTATATATTTTTTTCATGATGCTCAAGCAATGAAGAATAAATTCTCTTAAAAAACTTGTATTGGGCCAGGAGCAGTGGCTCATGCCTGTAATCCCAGCACTTTGGGAGGCTGAGGCGGGTGGATCATTTTGAGATCTGAGGTCAGGAGTTCAAGACCAGCCTGACCAACATGGTGAATCCGTTTCTACTAAAAATACAAAAAAATTAGCCAGGCGTGGTGGTGCATGCATGTAATCTCAGCTAGTTGGGAGGCTGAGACAAGAGAATTTCTTGAACCCAGGAGACAGACGTTGCATTGAGCTGAGATCGTGCCACTGTACTTTAGCCTGGGTGACAGAGCAAGACTCTGTCCCTAAAAAAAAAAAGAAAAAAAAAACAAACTTGTATTTTGTCCAGAAAAGTTTTTCCTATATTTTCTTCTAGAATTTTTGTAGCTTGAAGTCTTACATGTAAGTCTTTATTCATCTTGAATTAATTTTTGTATATGATGAGAGATAGGAGTCCAGTTTCATTCTTCTGTTTATGGCTAGCCAGTTTTTCTAGCATCCTTGTTGAATAGAATGGCTTTTCCCAATTGTTTTTGTTGACTATAAAAGATCAGTTGGTTGTAGGTGTGTGGCTGTATTTCTGGGTTTCCTATTCTGTTTCATCGGATATCTTTCTATTTTAATGTTAGCATTTATATCTATAGATTTTCTATCTTAGCACTTTTTTCTGCATTCACAAGTGTTGGTATGTTCTATTTTCATTTTCCTTTGTTTTGAGATTTTTTAAAATTTCCCTTGTGATTTCTAATTTGACATATTGGCTGTTTAAGAGTATGGTTTTATTTGTTTTTGTTTTTGTTTTTTGAGATGGAGTTACGCTCTTATTGTCCAGGCTGGAATGTAGTGGTGCAATCTCAGCTCACTGTAACCTCCACTTCCTGGATTCAAGCGATTCTCCTGCCTCAGTCTCCCAAGTAGCTGGGATTACAGGCGTCTGCCACCACGCCTGGGTTTCACTATGTTGGCCAGGCTGATCTCGAACTCCTGACCTCAGGTGATCCACCTGCCTCAGCCACCCAAATTGCTGGGATTACAGGTGTGAGCCACCACACTGGCCTAAGAGTATGTTTTGTCCACATATTTGTTGATAATCTAATTTTCTTTCTTGATCTCTAGTTTTATTTTATTATGATGGGATAAGTTATGTTTTATGATTTTAGTCTTTAAAAAGTTTAAAAAATTTTTTCTTTTCCAATATTTTTTTTTGAAAAATGTTTCATATGCAGTTCTGAAAAATTTGTATTGTGCTATTTTTGGATGTTGTGTTATGCATATATAGGTTAGGTTCAATTTGATGTATAGTTTAGGTTCTCTAGTTCCTTATTTTTCTTTTTTTTTTCTTTTTATTTATTTATTTATTTATTTATTTTTATTTTTTATTATTATTATACTTTAAGTTCTAGGGTACATGTGCATAACGTGCAGGTTTGTTACGTATGTATACTTGTGCCATGTTGCTGTGCTGCACCCATCAACTCGTCAGCACCCATCAACTCGTCATTTACATCAGGTATAACTCCCAATGCAATCCCTCCCCCCTCCCCCCTCCCCATGATAGCTCCCGGTGTGTGATGTTCCCCTTCCCGAATCCAAGTGATCTCATTGTTCAGTTCCCACCTATGAGTGAGAACATGCGGTGTTTGGTTTTCTGTTCTTGTGATAGTTTGCTAAGAATGATGGTTTCCAGCTGCATCCATGTCCCTACAAAGGACACAAACTAGTTCCTTATTTTTCTTCTGTCTGATTGTCCTATTTATAAGTAAAAATAGGCCATTGAAGTCTCTTATTATTACTGTGAAACTACTTCTCCCTTTAGTTGTATTAATTTTGCTTCACATATTGAGGATTGCTATATTAGGCACATATTATTATATCTTCCTAGTTAATTAACCTTTTAATCATTATATAATGCCCTTTTTTGTCTCCAGTTTTGACATAAAGTCTATTTCGACTGACATCAGTTTAGCCACTGCTGATGTCTTTCTGTTACCGTTTATAGGGGATAACTTTTTTCATCGCTTCAATTCAGCCTACCTATATCCTTTGAATTAAAATGAGTATTTTCTGGATAGTGTGTAGCTGAAGCCAGTTTTAGAAATTCATTCAGCCAGTCTCTGTCTTCAGACTGTGGAGTATAAACCACTTACATTTAATGTAATTACTGATAGAAAAGGACTTATATTGCCATTTTGTTAAGTGTTTTCTGTGTCTCTTTTAGATTTTTTTTGCTCTGTTTCTCTTACTGCCTTTGTTTTTGTATAGTTGATTTTTTTTTTCCTGAAATGGTTTTACTTCCATTGCGTGTGTCTTCTATACATTCTTTGTGGTTACCGTTGCAATTACAGAAAACACTTTTGATTTATAACATCCTATTTTAAACTAATAACAGCTTAACTTCAATTACATACAAAAATGACTTTTTTACAGATCTGCTTCCATGTTGTGTTTTGTCTTTTTTTTTTTTTTCCTTTTTGTGGAGAACGGGGTCTCGCTATATTACCCAGACAGGTCTCGAACTCCTGGGCTCAAGCTATCCTCCCGCCTCTGCCTCCCTGAGAGCTGGGATTACAGGCGTGAGCCACCACGCCCGGCCTCCATGTTGTGTTTTGATATCCCAGTTACTTTCATCGTATATACTGTGTCTCCATTGACATATATTTCAACCTTGACAAGAGTCTCCTGCTTTCTTTGTTTTCTCAAATCTTCGCCTGTTGTGCTAGGGTCCTCATTCTGCACCCCATGTCTCCTTGTACTATCATTCTTGTACTATCAATAAAGTTTTATGGTATCATTATGTGTGTGTACGAAATGAATTCATCCATCTCCTCTTCATGGCAATTTTCAAGTTTTTTCTTAAGGACTGAATTATAAGAACAGTCTTTCACATATCTCCTGATAGGTAGGGTTGTTGAGCATATACCTGGAAATAGAACTCATGGGACATTCAATTTGATAAATTTCATAGCAAATATTATAGAGACATAATCTGTTTTCTTCCCATATCATCACACCACCTCCTTTTTAATTGTCTTCCCTTGTCCTGCACCTATAGTGTATTTCTCACATTTAAGTATTAATACAATGCTACTTCTACATTAGTTTCTCTTTTCTTCCAAAGCCAGGATTTTAGCTGTTTCTTGTGCAGTTACATTCCCACAGCTCTGCGAGCACACAAACCTTGCTGCCCCATGCTTATTACTCCTTGCTCTCCCGGCTTGCCCTTTCTCCTCTTGGGCCTTTCCTAACATATTACTTTGGTCCAGATGGACTACCCAGTTACTGCCTAGCATATTAATTTTATACTTCCATTATTGCAGAACTCCCTCACCTCCTATGCTACTCTCATTCTGTAAGGGGTCACCCCTACTCATTTACTTGACCATTGTCTGATAACACTGCCTAAATCAATATGTGCAGGGGATGATGACTCAGAAACCGTTCGTTATTCATGACGGATGGCTGAATAATGCTTTTGGCAACATAGCATTGCAGGGAGCTGAAGGTTCATGGGACGTGACCAACTCAGCATTCCACTGGAGGCTATATGATCAAACAGCAAATTGTTTATCATGAATGCAGGATGTGGGCAAACTCATGACTGCTTCTGCTGACAGAAGTTTTGCTGGAGGCAATCACTCCGTGGCGCCAAGGTTATCTACTGTGATATCTAGAGCCTGTTGTTTGAGGAATGCAGTCTTGCAAACCTACTTTGGGCTGAGCAGCTGACCCCTTCTTCCACCCTCCTTCTCACTATCTCTCTTGCTTAGTAAATACAGAGGGCTGTGTAAAGCTCAGGGCCCTTGTCCACTAGAGGCAAGGTGCCCCCTGACCCCTTCTTCCAAATATACTCTTTTGTCTCTTGTCTTTTATTCCTGCATTCACCCCCTTTGTTCAGTTCCCCTAGGTCCATGTGGGTTACATAGTGGCACCCCGAACAGCGACAGAATCAGGTGCTCTACACAAAATGGCTCTTGAATTATTTCTATACTCTTGATATTTGGGTTGACCTGTTATCTGCACTGCTTGTTTGGGAGTTGTTTTTAAAAACATGTTTGATCTTGCAAACCCAGGTTCTCATATCTTACTTTCTTTGTAAATTGGGTATAGATACATAAATCCTGTGGGCATATTTAGTGTGCTTGTTTGTTAAATAATGATAACTTACCTAAAGACTTTTTAAACAAGTTAATGCTGTTAGCTAGCTTAGAATATTGCATGTTTTATAGTAAAGACTCACAAATTTGTTTAATAATGTGTATCAACATTGTTTCATGTTTATAATGAGATAGCGTATTGGCTTTACCTTAGTCAGCTTGGCTAGCTATATCAGATACCATAGATAGGATGGTTTAAACAGCAGAAATAGACTTTTCACAGATCTAGGTGGTGCAAAGTTCAACATGTCAGAGCCAGCCACTTTGGTTCTAGGTGTGGGCTTTTTTCTGGTGTGCCATGGCTGACTCTTTTTGTGTTCTCATGTGGCAGAAAGATTGCCATGCAAAAAACAGAAGCTTTTTCACGTCTCTTCTAATTGCATTCCTGAAGTTCTATGCACCATCCTGACGTAATTGCCACCCAAAGACCACACTTCCAAATACTATATCACATTGAGGATGGGACCTTAACATAGGAATTTTGGCAGACATAAGTCTTTATATCAGAACAGTCTACATTGTATCTGTAAATTTTCATTTTGCAGTTTGTTCCAAACAGTGTTGTCTTTTATCTTAGTTCATACATTTTCCAGGTGCAATCTCTGTATCATACATGTTTTGTGGCCAATGAACTGGATAATTAAAGACAATGAACAGGACTGGGTACGGTGGCTCATGCCTGTAATCCCAGCACTTTGGGAGGCAGAGGTGGGCAGATTGTTTGAGCTCGGGAGTTCCAGACCAGCCTGGGCAACATGGCAAAACCTCATCTCTACCAAAACTACAAAAAAATTAACCGGGCATGATGGCGTGCATCTATCTGTGGTCCCAGCTCTCAGGAGGCTGAGGTGGGAGGATCGCTTGAGCCTGTGAGCTGGAGGTTGCAGTGAGGTGAGATCATGCCACTGCACTCCAGCCTGGGTGAGAGAGTGAGACTCCATCTCAACCAAAAGCAAAAAAAGACAATGAATACATAGGGAGTTGCTCTATTGTTTGTTACATAGTTGTAGGCACGAAATCATAACTGGAATTTCTGATTTCCTTTCCCAAGTTTTATTCTTTTTTTGAGGCAGTCTCTCTCTGTCGCCCAGGCTGAAGTGCAGTGTCGCAATCTTGACTGACTGCATCCTCCCCCTTATGGGTTTATGTGACTCTCATGCTTCAGCCTCCTGAGTAGTTGGGATTACAGGCATGCACCATCACACTTGGCTAATTTTTTATATTTTTAGTAGAGAGACAAAGTTTCACCATGTTGGCCTGGCTAGTCTCGAACTCTTGGCCTCAAGTGATCTGCCCGCCTTGTCCTCTCAAAATGCTGGGATTATAGGTCTGAGTCACCATACCTGTTCCCTTGTTTTTTTTTTTTGAGATGGAGTCTTGCTGTGTCGCCCAGACTGGAGTACAGTGGCGAAATCTCGGCTCACTGCAACCTCTGCCTCCTAGGTTCCAATGATTCTCCTGCCTCAGGCTCCCGAGTAGCTGGGATTATAGGCATGTGCCACCACGCCCAGCTGATTTTTACTTTTAGTATAGACAGGATTTCACCATGTTGGCCAAGCTAGTCTTGAACTCCTGACCTTGTGATCCACCTGCCTCGGCCTCCCAAAATGCTGGGATTACAGGCGTGAGCCACTGCGCCTGGCTGACCTGTCCCCAATTTTCATTCTTTATTATGTTATATATTTACCTTTCTCTCATCCAAGTACTAACCAGTTCTGACACTGCTTAGCTACTGAGATCAGATAGATCAGATGCATTCACGGTGGTATGGCCATAGACATATTTACCTTTCTTTTATCTTTAAAAGCCAGTGATCTCAACGTATTTTCTAGTTATCATATGCTGCCTCTAGACTATAAGTTCTTGCTTATTATTAATGGAGAATTGTTTAGAATTTCATACTATAAATTTGTATTTTGTGGTTGTTCATTATTTACCTGCTGGTTTTATCACAGGCTATTAGAATGTTTTATTTATTAATTTATATTATGATTATTAATTAGTTAATATTTACCATTACAGTATATCTTGCTGTGGTTTTAGTATTTATTTGTATGAAATAAATATATGTAACTTTTTTCTCTTCTATTATGAGGGAGCCATATGTTTACTGCAGTTGGTGTGTCATTTGGGGTCAGTGGTTGCAAAAGACTAGTTTTGGTGCTCATATATGTTTGCACAACACAAGTCTTTTGGTCAAAGGATATTTGAAACTAGGCTTTCCTAAAATTGATTTGAATTACATGTGATCATCTTTACTACAGAATTCTATTCATTTTGCATTTCTACAAATAGAAGATCATGGTAGAAAAGTTTCACAACTTGCTAGTATATTATGTTTAGTGTAGTATGTTTTCAGTATAAAATAATATTTACCAATAATAGTTATTTTAAAACCCCATGTTCATTATATTTTGCAGGTATCTCTCCTAAACGTGTGATCAAGGAATTACCACCAATACAGAACAATAACACAGGAGAAAAATTCCAAACAGTGATGTTGGAAGGACATGAAAGCTATGACATTGAAAATGTTTACTTCAGGGAAATCCACAAAAATCTACAGGACCTTGACTTTCAATGGAAAGATGGTGAAATAAATTGTAAAGAAGCACCGATGACCCATAAAAACAATCTTACTGGTACAAGAGCTCGACATAGTCAAGGGGACGTAGAAAACAAGCATATTGAAAATCAGCTTATATTAAGCTTTCAGTCCGGTCTGGCTGAATTGCAGAAATTTCAAACTGCAGGGAAAATTTATGAATGTAATCAAATTGAGAAGACAGTTAATAATGGTTTTTTAGCTTCACCACTTCAAAGAATTTTTCCTAGTGTCCAAACCAACATTTCTAGGAAATATGGGAATGATTTTTTGCAACTTCCGTTACCTACACAAGATGAGGAAACATACATTGGGGAAAAACCTTACATAGGTAATGAGTGTGGCAAAGCCTTTAGAGTGTCTCCAAGTCTTATTAATCATCAGATGATACATACAACAGAGAAACCTTACAGATGCAATGAGTCTGGCAAAGCCTTTAATCGGGGCTCACTACTAACAATACATCAGATAGTCCATACAAGAGGGAAACCATATCAATGTGATGTATGTGGCAAGATCTTCAGACAAAATTCAGATCTTATAAATCACCGGAGAAGTCACACTGGAGACAAGCCCTACATATGTAATGAATGTGGCAAGTCGTTTAGTAAAAGTTCTCACCTTGCAGTTCATCAGAGAATTCATACTGGAGAGAAACCTTACAAATGTAATCGATGTGGGAAGTGCTTTAGTCAAAGTTCCTCTCTTGCAACTCATCAGACAGTTCATACTGGAGACAAACCCTACAAATGTAATGAGTGTGGCAAAACCTTTAAACGGAACTCAAGCCTCACTGCACATCAGATAATCCATGCAGGAAAGAAACCATATACATGTGATGTATGTGGCAAGGTCTTTTATCAAAATTCACAACTTGTAAGGCACCAGATAATTCATACTGGAGAGACACCTTACAAATGTAATGAATGTGGCAAGGTCTTCTTTCAACGTTCACGTCTCGCAGGGCATCGGAGAATTCATACTGGAGAGAAACCTTACAAATGTAATGAATGTGGCAAGGTCTTCAGTCAACATTCACATCTTGCAGTGCATCGGAGAGTTCATACTGGAGAGAAACCTTACAAATGTAATGAATGTGGCAAAGCCTTTAATTGGGGCTCATTACTCACTATACATCAGAGAATTCATACCGGAGAGAAACCTTACAAATGTAATGTGTGTGGCAAGGTCTTTAATTACGGTGGATACCTTTCAGTTCATATGAGATGTCATACTGGAGAGAAACCGCTCCATTGTAATAAATGTGGCATGGTCTTCACTTACTATTCATGCCTAGCACGTCATCAGAGAATGCATACCGGAGAGAAACCTTACAAATGTAATGTGTGTGGCAAGGTCTTCATTGACAGTGGAAACCTTTCAATACATAGGCGAAGTCATACCGGAGAGAAACCTTTCCAGTGTAACGAATGTGGCAAGGTCTTCAGTTACTACTCATGCCTAGCACGTCATCGGAAAATTCATACTGGAGAGAAACCTTACAAATGTAATGATTGTGGCAAAGCCTATACTCAGCGTTCAAGCCTCACTAAACATCTGGTAATTCATACTGGAGGGAACCCTTACCACTGTAATGAGTTTGGCGAGGCTTTTATCCAAAGTTCAAAACTTGGAAAATATCACAGAAATCCTACTGGGGAGAAACCACACAAATGTAGTGAATGTGGTAGAACTTTTAGTCATAAAACAAGTCTGGTGTACCATCAGAGAAGACATACTGGAGAGATGCCATACAAATGTATTGAATGTGGGAAAGTGTTTAATTCCACTACAACCCTTGCAAGGCATCGGAGAATTCATACTGGAGAGAAACCTTACAAATGTAATGAATGTGGCAAGGTCTTCCGTTACCGTTCAGGCCTCGCACGTCATTGGAGTATTCATACTGGAGAGAAACCTTACAAATGTAATGAGTGTGGCAAAGCCTTTAGAGTACGTTCAATTCTGCTTAATCATCAGATGATGCATACTGGAGAGAAACCTTATAAATGTAATGAATGTGGTAAAGCTTTTATCGAAAGGTCAAACTTGGTTTACCATCAGAGAAACCATACTGGAGAGAAGCCATACAAATGTATTGAATGTGGCAAGGCATTTGGGCGGCGGTCTTGCCTCACTAAACACCAACGAATTCATTCTGGTGAAAAACCTTATAAATGTAATGAGTGTGGCAAATCTTACATTAGTCGCTCAGGCCTTACTAAACATCAGATAAAACATACTGGAGAGAACCTTACAACTAAACTCAATGTGGAAAGGCCTTTAGACGTTGTCCTAACTTCTGGGATCCCCAAATAATTTATACTTAACTGATATAATTTGTCTATTTGTCCCTTCCCTTTGAAGTCTCATGTGGAATTGTAATCTCCAGCATTGGAGGTGGGGCCTAGTGGGAGGCAACTGGATGATGGGGGTGGATTTCTCAAGAAAGGTTTAGTACCATCCCCTTGTTGCTGTCCTTGTGATAGTGAGTTCTCATGAGGTCTGGCTGTTTAAAAGTGAATGGCAGGGCCAGGCGCCTGTCTCATGCCTGTAATCCCAGCACTTTGGGAGACTGTGGACGGATCACTTGAGGTCAGGCATTCGAGAGCAGCCTGGCCAACATGGTGAAACCCTGTCTCTGCCAAAAATACAAAAAATTAGCTGGGCTTCATGGTGGGTACTTGTAGTACCAGCTACTCGAGAAGATGAGTCAGGAGAATTGCTTGAACCCTGGAGGTGGAGGCTGCAGTGACCCGAGATCGTGCCACTCCACTCCTGCCTGGGCAACAGAGTGAGACTCCATCACACACACACACATGCACGCACGCATGAAAGTGAATAGCACCTCCCTCTTGTTTGTTCCCCTTCTGGCTATGTGACATGCCCACTCCCCCTTCACCTTCCACCATCATTTTAACCTTCCCGAGGCTTCCCCAGAGGGTGAGCAGATGGCAGCACCATGTTTCCTGTAAAGCCTACAAAATTGTGAGCCAATTAAACCTCTTTATACATTAGCCTCAGGTATTTCTTTCTAGCAATGCAATTATGGCCTAATACATTTACACATGAAGTGAAGAATATAGCTAAGTTTCAAGCAAGTGTTCACTAGGCATAAGAATATACATCCTGGAGAGGAATCACAGAAGTGTAATATGTGTGGCAAGAATACTAAAGGTCAAAACTTGTGGATCTATAAATAACTCAAAGTGCAGATATGCTTTACAAATGAAATGAGTGTGGCAAAAACTTTGTACCAGAGTTCAGTCACTACTTGACATGAGAGTTTATATTGGAAATAAATCATATAAATTTATGTGCTAGAGGCTTCCCCGAGGTATCTGAACTCGCTAGACATCAGAATATACATCTTGGACAGGAACCACACAAATGCAACTTGTGTGCTAAGGCTTTTTACCCGAACATCAAAACGGAAACATCAGAGTATTCATACTGGAGAACAGCCTTACAAATGTAACGAATGTGGTAAGCCTTTTTTAAAAAAAATCAAATGGGCCGGGTGTGGTGACTCACACCTGTAATGCTAGCACTTTGGGAGGCCGAGGTGGGTGGATCACCTGATGTCAGGAGTTCAAGACCAGCCTGGCCAGCATGGTGAAACCCCATCTCTATTAAAAATACAAAAATTAGCTGGGCGTGGTGGTGGGCGCCTGTAATTCCAGCTACTTGGGAGGCTGAGGCAGGAGAATCACTTGAACCCGGGAGGTGGAGGTTGCTGTGAGCCAAGATTGCACCACTGTACCCCAGCCTGGGTGATAAGAGCAAGACTCCGTCTCAAAAAAATAAAAAATCAAATGTTCATGTTTTTGGAGTTTGAGAGAATTTATACAAGAGAAAAGCCAAATGATTGTGCTTAACATGGAAGGACCTCTAATCAGTAGTGTGTCTTCAGGCTTCACCAAATTATTCATGCTGGATAGAAACCTTGCAAATGTAATTAACAAGGAAAAATTTTAAACCATTTCTCAACAGATTCCACATTAGGTAAACCATACTATGGATAACTAAGTCTGCTTCTCCATCCAGGATTGACCTGGAATGATACCTGCTGTAAAATAACTACAAGACAAAATTTGTCAAAACCCCAGGTAATATGTACATCAAAGGAGCAAAAGCATGTGTGCAAATGGCTAATTCAGTATATAAAATAATTGTATTCACTTTGACATTTCTTAAAAAGGCTAGTTAACTATTTGTGACCTTCATCCTAAAGTATGAAGTCTTTCCTACACATCCTTCATTGTGGCCTCTGGGAATAAATCAGATGAGAGGGCTACTTCATTAGGTGTGGTTCCTTCATATCCATGTTTTCTGGAAGATTAAGGTCACTGTACTGTGTGAGTTAAGCAGCATGGAGTACGGTGGAGAATAATGTAAATTTACAACGTAAGTCACTGAGCTTGTGTTCACAGTGTCCTTTGACAAACAGAGTTACTTTGGGATATGGGAAACATACGGTGTACTTTAACTACCCTAAAAATCTGTGCTCCACCTGGATTTGTACATTGTTTTCACTTGTCACTTGTTGCTTCACATGTTTTGCAGCTGGTTTTAAGTGCACACACACAAGATTCTCAAATCATCTTTGTAAATTGACATTTTTATCATGTAACCACCCTGTCACTCAGGCTGGAGTGCAATAGTGATACCCATCTATTGCATGGAACCCATCTGCAAATTTCCTAGGATTCTTAGAGTAGCTTCCTAGCTTTTCCTTAATTGCTATATATCAGTTACAGAGAAGGGGACCTGCAATAGGACTGGCTGTTCGGCTCCTGCTACTTCCCTAAGGGGTAGCAAGGCTGGAGGGAGAGTGGAATATGGTGTTCCCCTCCGAGTGTTAGGGGGACTTAGTAGCGTCCCTAGTGTTTGGTCCTGGGTTTTAGCCTCAGGAGCACTTGGTAAGGGGGCGATAGGGATGGTCGCTGTTCATCCTTAGAGACAAGTGGCTCTTGTAAAAGGGGGTCATCTGACTGGGCACGGTGGCTCATGCCTGTAATCCCAACACTTTGGGAGGCCGAGGCAGGCGGATCACCTGAGGTCGGGAGTTCAAGACAAGCCTGACCAACATGGAGAAACCTCATCTCTACTAAAAAGGCAAAATTAGCTGGGCATGGTGGTGTGTGCCTGTAATCCCAGCTACTTGGGTGGCTGAGGCAGGAGAATTGCTTGAACCTGGGAGGTGGAGGTTGCAGTGAGCTGAGATCAAGCCATTGCATTCCAGCCTGGGCGACAAGAGCGAAACTCCATCTCAAAAAAAAAAAGGGGGGGGTCATCTATATCATCTATAATATCTAATTCTACCTTAGAACTTTCCTTTGGTTGGAGGGGGAGGTGGGTTCTGGGAGTTTCACAGATTGTTAGGTTTTGGTATAGGGTCATAAAAGCCTGTGCATATGGGATTTCTGACCATTTGCCCTGCCTCTTGCAAAATAGGTCTAATGGCAGGATGGTGTCATAATTAAGGCTGCCAGTGACTGCCCATTGTTCCAGGCTGGGCAGTTCATAATGGGGACAGACAATGTTGCACAAAAAAAAAATTACACATTTTGTCTTTAGAGTGTCAGGGTCAAATTTATTTCAATGGTTGAGGATATAGCCAAGCATGGAATCAGGTAGAAGAGGTGGAGAGTTGCCCATAGTGGTCTGGAAAAGAGAAGAGGACTTTAAAAAGTGGAGGGCTCATTAGGTGACCCAAATTTTACCTGGGGCATCCCCCTGGAAAAATTCTGGGCCCAGAGTGGGGTCCCTGGGAGCATCCCCCCTTT
This sequence comes from Theropithecus gelada, assembly GCF_003255815.1. Taxonomy (NCBI): domain Eukaryota; kingdom Metazoa; phylum Chordata; class Mammalia; order Primates; family Cercopithecidae; genus Theropithecus; species Theropithecus gelada. The sequence goes on along the minus strand of NC_037687.1, from coordinate 28,945,297 downwards.
AGGGCTCCAACTTAGTCTGTCAGACATCTCTGACCTTAGATGGGTGCTGGCACCGCTTTGGAATGGTTCTCTCCACCACTGAGGACCTGACAAGTTTTTCTATCCCACTTAAAGCAACTCTTTAACCCTCTCAACTTAGGCAATAATAAATTCCCTTTCATGAATTCCCTCCACCACCATGCACCACACAGACCACCTACGATACGCCCAGACCCTCTGACTTGTATAACCTTTTTTGCATAGTTAGGTGGGTTTTCTGTCCTTGGCCAGTTGAATGAGGGAAGGGAAGAATTTAGCATAAGTAAAAGAAGCTTAAGTCACCTGAAACCTGTGAGTTCGCCCTGGATGAGCTACTGCTGCCAACTGCATCACACATAGGGATCAGGGACTATTACTGAAAAGGATAGAAAAGAGTCTTTTCCCCTTCTGGGCAGGGCAGCTATCCCTGTTCACTCCTTGGCCTTCAGAGACCACCAGAGAGTGGCCCCAGTCAGTTCCCCCCAATTACCAAGGAGCTACTAGGAAACGGCTGCTGAAAGACTGAAAAAGGAGAAAAGGAAAAGAACTCAGAAAAAGAAAAAAAGGAATAGGACTCAGGTTTCTCACCTGAACCAAGCGGTGGCAGTCAGGCACTTCCACACAGAAACCTTTCAGTTTCACCGGAGAATGGCCCTGGCCAGAAACTTGCAGTTGTCTTCGTGCTTAGGCGCTGTCCACCGAGGGTCCTGAGTTGGAAAGGAAAAGAGACCTAGACAAAGACTTCCCTGTATGTAAAAGGGGAAAGGAGAAAAAGAAATACCAAACTTTGGACCTACTTTCTCTCCTGGCTAGCTCACCAAAATATGTTACCAGTAGAGGGTCTTGATTGCAAGTTGTTCAGATTCTTGGCATTTTGAACAAAGAATTGGAAAAAACACCCAGCAAAGCAAGGAAAGAATGCAGCGTCAAAAGAACGAAAACAGGAATTTACTGAAAATGAAAGTACACTCCACAGTGTGGGAACAAGCCCTAGCAGTGGCCCGGATATAGAATCTTCTTGGGTCCAAATGACTACTGCAGCTTTCCCATTGGCCGCTTGGTGGTCTCCTCATATAAATAAAATGGTGGCCTGCAATCAGTCAACCAATCAGAGGCTGAAGTAAAGTTACAAAGGTCTTTACTTTGTAAAAGCAAAAAGCAATCAATCAGAGGTACTTTTAATTTCCCACCTGCCACACAGACAAGGTAGAGGTTTGCAAAGGGAGTAGTCTCTGGTTCTTTTGTTACTTAGGTGTGGAAAGTTAGGGGTTTCCCTTCAATTTAGTTCAAGGAAGTTAGCACGAAACAGCCTTAGGTTTCCTGCCTCCAGACCCTATTCTCCTGCCTCAGGACCGCAGGCCCACGCCACCACACCTGGTTAATTTTGTATTTTTTGTAGAGATGGGGTTTCGTCATGTTGCCCAGACTGGGAGAAATATATTTTAAGGTATAATTAGCATGTTATGTTTTTAAAATCCCGGTGATATACTTGCACATTAGCAACAGAGCTCTTGCTTCCGCATTATACAATTTCAGTTCATTATCTTGTATCATTCGAATTATTTCACGGAACTTAAAATGTAAGGGACCCTCTACATATTGATAGAGCACATCCTTTTTATCTGTCAGTTCTCTGTACATATTTTTTGCCACACAAATCTAAAAATACCACCTTGATTTATGGATCCTTCAAGTTTTTCATTTAAGTACAAGGGAAGAAATGTAAATCTATAAATTGGATTAAGTGATTTCTAGGAAAGTGTATAATTGTTTTTAAAAAGTATTTTAAAAAGTAAGTTTTGGGCAGGTGTAGTGGCTCGCACCTGTAATCCCAGCACTTTGGGAGACCACGGTGGGAACATTGCTTGAACCCAGGAGTTTGAGACCAGCCTGGGGAACATGGTGAAATCCCATCTCTATTTAAAAATAAATAAATAGGCCGGGAGCAGTGGCTCACGCCTGTAATCCTAGCACTTTGGGAGGCCGAGGTGGGTGGATCACTTGAGGTCAGGAGTTTGAAACCAGCTTGGCCAATATGGCAAAACCCCGTCTCTACTAGAAATATACAGATTAGCTGGGGGTGGTGGCAGGTGCCTGTGATCCCAGCTACTCAGGAGGCTGAGGCGGGAGAATCGCTTGAATCCATGAGGTGGAGGTTGCAGTGAGCCAAGATCACGCCACTGCACTCCAGCCTGGGCGACAGGAGTGAAACTACATCTCTAAATAAATAAGTAAATAAATAAAATGGAGCTTTGCTATAGTTGAGAAATTATTATAGAGTACCATGCTTATTATGATAACCTCATGTAGAAATTTTTATAGCTTTTTGAAAAATGACTTTTGTTAATTTTTATTGTCTTATAAACATTAATTTTCACAATTCAAGTGTAAAAATATTGTAGACAATTTGTCTAAGCAGTATTTTGGAAGCACTTTCAACAATTATATTGTGTAAAGGGTCCTATTTATGCTGGAAGAAAGGACATGTATAAGGTTTTAGCATGAGGAAATTGAGACTTTCTCAACCTAGAAGTCAGGAGTTTCAAGAGTAAACATTCAGTGTTGGATTAAAGAATCTGAATCTACTTTTTTATTGATTACTGATATCTTTTAAGCCACACCACTTTTTCTATTTTGCCCATTTGGGCAAGTCGATAATAAAGCCTGAGTGCTCCCTTCTTTGGTATATGCTGGAAGTTCAAGACATGCCTGGGTACCTTTACCCTAGCCCTACTCCTTAACCATAGTCAACAACACATTTTCCTGCTCTCACAAGCCACTTTTGAACCAGCTTGGGCAGTCTTCTGCTCTTTCCAGAGTCTCATTATGTAACAAATATGATACTTCACTATGTGACATCATCAGTCCCAGCATCCAAACGTGGGTGGGGTTCCATCCTGTTCTAGTGGAGTGCCCCCAGTGCAAATTAACGAAATATGTTTTGGGTTGAATATATATAGTTTCTACTTTACCTACCCCGCAAGATATCCCATTGTGTATGTTTATTCTTCAGAGGGAACATTAACCTTTTTTTTTTTTTTTTTTTTTTTTTTGAGACTAAGTCTCACTCTGTGGCCCAGGGCTGGAGTGCAGTGGCACGATCTGTGTTCACTGTAACCTCTGCCTACCGGGTTCAAGCAATTCTCGTGCCTCAGCCTCAACCATGTCCGTCTAATTTTGTATTTTTAGTAGAGACGGGAATTTCTCCATGTTGGTCAGTTTGGTCTCGAACTCCTGACCTCAGGTGATCCACCAGCCTCAGTTGGTTGAGATTGCAGGTGTGTACCACCACACCAGCTAAATTTTGTATTTTTAATAAAGACTGGGTTTTGCCATGTTGGCCAGGATGGATGATCACCAGGATGGTGATCCACCCGCCTCAGCCTCCCAAAGTGCTGGGATTACAGACATGACCTACAGACATGACCCACAACCCTGGCCCATTAATCTTTTTTTTTTAAAATTATTATTTTTTTAAGACAGAGTCTAGCACTGTTTCTGTTTTTGTTTTGTTTTGTTTTTTGTTTTTTTCACAGAGTCTTGCTATGTTTCCTAGGCTGGAGTGCAATGATGTCATCTCAACTCACTGTAGCCTCTGCCTCCTGGGCTCAATCGATGCTCCTGGCTCAGCCTCTCAAGTAGCTGGGACTACAGGTATGCGCCACCATGCCCAGCTGATATTAGTATGTTTTGTGGAGATGGTGGTTTCATCATGTTGCCCAGGCTGGTCTTGGATTTTTGGGCTCAAGCAATCCTCCCGCCTCAACCTTCCAAAGTGCTAGGATTACAGCCATGAGCCACCGTGCCTGTCCTAACATTTAATCTTTTCAAATTCACTATGTATTCTTTTTTGTTGTTTTTTTTTTCTGTTTACTTCACTATGTATTCTAAGCACAAATAAGAAATTCTTATTTCCTAATTATTTTCATATATATAATATATATATATTACATTTTTTAATGTTTTTTTTTTTAAGACTGCGTCTCACTCTGTCGCCCAGGCTGGAGCACAGTGGTGCAATCTCAGCTCGCTGCAAACTCTGTCTCCCAGGTTCAAGCGATTCTTCTGCCTCAGCCTCCCAAATAGCTGGGATTACAGGCATGCGCCACCACACCCAGCTAATTTTTGTATTTTTAGTAGAGACACAGTTTCACCGTGTTGTTCAGGCTGGTCTCAAACTTCTGAACTCATGTGATCCACCTGCCTCGGCCTCCCAAAGTGCTGGGATTACAGGTATGAGTCCCCACATCTGGACCATTTCCTAATATTTGTATATACTTGCCATATTTTTATTTTTACCACACATAAAAGTCAAGGCAAATGCAAGCCACTGATCTTAGTACATACAAAGGCATGTAGAAATATAATCATATAGTGAATATTCATGAATACTGAGGCAGGTTTTAGATGCTCAGAGTCTGAAATTGCACTGCATGGTATTTCCACAAAAATGTCCTGGGGCATACTCAGAGAGAATAGCTCAAGTGCAAATTATAAGCATATAGTCCCAAAATTGTATCCTGTTTGAATTCATCTAATATGAAAAAACTTGTTGGCCGGGCGCGGTGGCTCAAGCCTGTAATCCCAGCACTTTGGGAGGCCGAGACGGGCGGATCACGAGGTCAGGAGATCGAGACCATCCTGGCTAACACAGTGAAACCCCGTCTCTACTAAAAAATACAAAAAACTAGCTGGGCAAGGTGGCGGGCGCCTGTAGTCCCAGGTACTCGGGAGGCTGAGGCAGGAGAATGGCGTGAACCCAGGAGGCAGAGCTTGCAGTGAGCTGAGATCCGGCCACTGCACTCCAGCCTAGGCAAGAGAGCCAGACTCCGCCTCAAGAAAAAAAAAAAAAGAAAAAACTTGTTATAGGTGGCATTCAACCTTCAGCACTTCGTGATGTATTACTAATATTTATTATGAAGTGCCCCAGTGAGGCAGAACTTGCTTTGGTTGATGTAAGGCACATGATTTGTTCCAGGTTGCAAAACAAGCAATTACATTTTACTGATTAATACATCCATTATAAATCAATACTAAAATGCAATTTCAGTAGCCAAATATGAATCCTACACATGAACACTCTTCTGCTTCTTTTGAATAAAATGCCCTCTGTAATAACTGCTGTCTTTTTAGTTTCCAAGAATAAGACTAATTTTCATTAATATGATATACAACTATTACTTTTTGTGTGTGTGTGACGGAGTTTCCCTCTTATTGCCCAGGCTGGAGTGCAATGGCACCATCTGGGCTCGCTGCAACCTCCGTCTCCTGGGTTCAAGCGATTCTCCTGCCTTTGCCTCCCGAGTAGCTGGGATTACAGGCATGTGCCACCATGTCTGTCTAATTTTGTATTTTTAGTAGAGACGGGAATTTCTCCATGTTGGTCAGTTTGGTCTCAAACTCCTGACCTCAGGTGATCCACCAGCCTCAGCCTCCCAAAGTGCTGGTATTACAGGCATACGCCAGTGTGCCTGGCCACAACTATTACTTTTCAAAGTAGAAGGTGACTATCATTCTCCTTACATTTTTTTTGTCTACCATATATGCATTTTTTGTCTACCATATATGCAGATAGGTAACCTATCATTCTACTCCAATGAAAATCTCATTCTCTTAATGTTCCGGTCTGCTATTCATGTAACATGGTCATCCTGCAGAGTGATCCTTTCCTTTAATCAATAAAGACTCTCTGCCATATCAACAAAAGAGAAGGTGCCCTGACGACATGAGGCATGATAATTTGGAAAATAGTTGTATGTCTGTTATCTGCTACTTCCCATGCTCTCAAGTTTATACCATATTGTATCTTTTTTTGTTTGTTTTGTTTTTGGTAGAGACAGGGTTTTGTCATGTTGCCCTGGCTGGTCTTGAACTCCTGGGCTCAAGCGATCTTCTCGCTCCAGCCTCCCTAGGACTACAGGCATGCATCACCATGCCCAGCTAATTTTTTTTTTCTTCTTCAGATAGAGTTTTGCTCTTTTTGCCTGGGCTGGAGTGCAATGGCATGATCTCACTGCAACCTCTGCCTCCCAAGTTCAAGCAAATCTCCTGCCTCAGTCCCTAAGTAGCTGGGATTACAAGTACTTACTACCACACCTGGCTAATTTTTGTATTTTTAATAAGGACAGGGTTTCACCATGTTGTCCAGGCTGGTCTCGAACTCCTGGCCTCTCAGGTGATCTGCCTGCCTTGGCCTCCCAAAGTGCTGGGATTACAGTCATGAGCCACTTCACCTGGCCCATACTGTATCTTAAAACACTGCAAAGTAGATACATAGTGCACTAGTAACCACTTCATCCCACTGCACCTTGAGCTGCAATTTCTACTTATTTGCTAACTTTGTCTGTTTGAAAACCCAAAGAATCAATTTTGACCGCTAAATTTTGTATTTCTTCATTAATTACATAGCCAGTGAGTGTTGTTTTTCTTGGGGGGGAAAAAGTATCAATTATTGGCTTATGTGATATTCAAAAAAATGGTAGACTCTGCCATTTAAACCATTTGATGCTGTTGGTTTTATTTGTGAAAGACTGTTACAAATATATCTCTTTCTTCTAGGGACAGATTTCTGTTCAGGCTTCCTATCATTGCTGGGGTCAATATTGATAAGGTAGATTTTCCTATTTCTTCATCATCACTTCTAAATTAATTTGCATTTAATTGTACAAATGAGTTCAGTGACATCTAATGTGAATTACTGGCATCAAGTACTTTTTCTTTTCTTTTTTTTTTTTTTTTTTTGAGACAGAGCCTTATTCTGTCTCCCAGGCTGCAGTGTAGTGCTGTGATCCAGGCTCACTGCAACCTCCGCCTCCTGAGTTCAAGCGCTTCTCCTGCCTCAGCCTCCTAAGCACCCAGAATTATAGACGCACGCTACCACACCGGCTAATTTTTGTATTTTCAGTAGAGATGGTGTTTCACCATGTTGGCCAGGCTGACCTTGATTCCTGACTTCACATGATCCACCACCTTGGCTCCCCAAAGTGCTGAGATTACAGGCGTCAGCCACCATGCCTGGCCCAAGGCTACAGTTCGGTTGGGTTTTTGTAGAAGCGGCATTGGGACATAGGTTTACATCTATTCTAACATTTAAGAGATTAGATCACTTTTCCTGTTTTTTTAGTTTATCTTATACTTGCCTTGTTTTTATTCTATATGATTTTTGTGAATGTATTGTTGGCATACATTAGCATTGCCTTAAAGGATTCCATTGTGTGGATATCACTGAGTCATTTTACTATGTGGATGGTCTATAGTTTGGGGTATTATGACTAGTGCTGGTATATAAATTCTTGAATTAATCTTTTGGTGGTGTATATATATAGATATAGATAGAGACATAAATTTATTTGGGGTATATTTGTAAGAGTGTAATTGTTGAGACCTAGGTTTGTATCTCTTCAGCTTATGTAGGTACTACCAAAGAGTTTTCCAAAATATTTGTGCCATTTTTAACACCCATTGGTATGAAGTGCCTGATTTACCCACATCTGTTCCAAAACTTGATATTTCCTACCATTTTTATTATAGATTTCTGGTTGGTGTACAATGATATTAGGTAGTAGTGTTATTTTAATTCTCACAATTAATAAGGACATTGAACATTTTCTCTAAATTATTAATTGAATAATGTTTTTGAAGCTTCTATTGGAATGTTTTGACTATAATTTACTCTATTGTGTGAATCTGTGTTTTTTTACGGTACATACATCTCTCTCTTCCAAACCCCTCGTGTGTGTGTGTGTGGTGTGTCTTTTAGGAGTGCCAGCTCTTAATTTTACTATGGCCTAATTTGTCATCTTTCCTATATTATTAATGTGTTTTGTGTGGCTTGAGAAACATTTTGTTATTCTAAAACCACAAGAATACTATTATTGTTTTTCTAGAAATTGTATTACTTACCATGAAAATTTAGATCAGCAATTCATTCAGAAGTAATTTGTTCTATAGTGTTGGTAGCGGTTGAGGTTATGTCTTCTTTCCATTATAACTACCTCATCAGTTTATTCATAAAATGTTAGATGATGCTTTTTTTCTGTTTGCTATCACTTGTCATTGCTTCTCCCATGGTTAACAGCACCTCATCCTTAGTGCTGACTTCCATGAAGTATCCTGGTAATTCTTTCCATTTCTAAGTGCACCTGGCTATCCTCACTGGAGCACACAGTGAAAGTTACTGTTAATGACAAGAATCTTCAATAAGGCTATTTGCTCATAAGAATGATTGTTACCATCCTTAAAGGAACATGTGCTGAATGAAAGAATAGATTCCAGTGATGTGGCAATAAGGATAATCTTATCACAGAAGAGAGTTGAAATCCTAGGCAACTTCTCTCGTCTGCCATTATCTATTCCTTTCTTACAAAGGATCCAGGTTGAGGTCCACAGATGTGATTCTCAAGCACTTGATTATTGGAAACCCCATGTTTCTTCTCTCAAAAGGAGTTCCCCAGACAATGTCAGCTTTTGGATTGACACATTTCTTCAATGGTTTTGGATGTGAACATACTTTCTATGTAGAAAGAGTGGTTAGGACTACGTCCATTGGCACCACCTGCCTCTTGAGTGTCTTCCAGACCATAAGGATAAGCCCCATGAACTCCAGGTGGAAGGATCTTAAAGTAAAAGCTGCAAAGTACGTTGGATACTCCATTCCCATCTGCTGGATCCTGTACATTGTAGTAAATTTTTCCCGTGTATCTGGTTGTCACATACAGCAACAAAAACATCACAAAGAAGAGATTTTGGTTACTGTTCTACTCTAGATTTTAACAAAATTATAGACCCATTGTATGCAGCATTATTTGTATTCCCTGAAGTTTTATTTTCTGTGCTCATAATCTTGTCCAGTGGCTCCAGGATTTTCATTTTGTACAGGCACAGCAGTAAGTCCAACACATTCACAGGAATGATGTTTCCTCCAGATCCTCTGAGTCCAGAGTCACCCAGAGTATCCTTGTCCTGGTGACCACCTTTGTGTCTTTTCACATCCTCTCCTCCTTCATTCATGCTTGTATTGCTCGATTTCATAATCCCAGGTGGTGGCCGGTGAACACTGTTGCCCTCATTTCTGTGTGTTTTCCAAGTGTCAGCCCCTTTGTTGTCATGAGCTGTGACTCCACTGTATCCAGGCTCTGCTTTGTCTGGATCAGAAATACAAATTCTCATCTTATCATAAATAAGTAAATTGCATGTTTTTGCACACATTCAGTTGTTTACACATTCATCATCCTTGGAACATCAATGCAGAAACTTACGGAGGAGCCACATTTCTTTCTATTGTAGTCTCAGGATTTTCTTCAGCTGGTTAATGTGGTACCTACGTGGGGATAGCAACGGTGAATAAATCAGGTTATCCTCATCCTGATGCATAGTATCCAACTGATAGAAATCTTAATTAAATATTGCTTCATTAGGGAGGCTGAGGGGGGTGGATCACTTGAGGTCAGGAGTTTGAGACCAGCCTGGCCAACATGGTGAAACCCCGTCTCTACAAAAAATACCAAAATTAGACGTGATGGCACACACCTGTAATCCCAGCTACTAGGGAGGCTGAGGCAGGAGAATCTCTTCAACCCAGGAGGCGGAGGTTGCAGTGAGCTGAGATCATGCCACTGCATGCCAGCCTGGGTGACAGAAACTTCCATAGTTCCTGAAAATGACCAGAGGTGTGATTCAAAATAAGATTGATAGATAGATAGGCTGGGCGTGGTGGCTCCCACCTGTACTCCCAGCATTTTGGGAGGCAGAAGCGAGTGGATCACCTGAGGTCAGGAGTTCAAGACCAATCTGGCCAACATGGTGAAACCCCGTCTCTACAAAAAATATAAGAATTAGTTGGGCATGATGGTAGGTGCCTATAATCCCAGCTACTCGGGAGGCTGAGGCAGAAGAATCACTTGAATGCGGGAGGCGGAGGTTGCAGTGAGCTGAGATCTCGCCATTGCACTCCAGCCTGGGCGACAGACTGAGACTCTGTCTCAAAAAAAAAAAAGTTGAGACGGAGTCTTACTCAGTCACCCAGTCTGGAGTGCAGTGGCACGATCTCGGCTTACTGCAAGCTCCCCCTCCCGGATTCATGCCATTCTCCTGCCTCAGCCTCCTGAGTAGCTGGGACTACAGGCGCCGGCCACCACACCCGGCTAATTTTTTTTTTTTTTTTTTGTATTTTTAGTAGAGACGGGGTTTCACCATGTTAGCTAGGATGGTCTCAATCTCCTGACCTCGTGATTACAAGCGTGAGCCACCGCGCCCGGCAATTCCTAACTATTCTTTTTAAAAAGGGGATTTAATACCCTCTAAATCACAATAAATATAAGTGTTTAGGGTACATTCTTGGAAGAATTAATTGATCTGTATTAAAATGGAGAAGAATGTAAGTTGTTGGGGCAGGTAGGGCCATGAGAGAGATCAGCACAAGACCAGCAGGTGGGGCACTGCATAGGTAGAGGAGGAAGATATGAAAAGACTCACAGGTGAGGCATCCTAGAGGGGATGTGGAGAAAAAGTAATTATTATGAGAGGTTCTGAAGTTTTTTGCTCTTGAGTGCCCTGTTATCTCTGTCCCTGTCACTCTTACAGTATCTTCAAAAAAGGCCACATGTGTCACTGAGGTTTTTCTGTAAAAGTAAATTCTTTTGGAAATATCTGAGGGGATTTGAGCTTTATATCTGTACTTACATTAGGCAAAATCTAATTTTATGGAGAAGGCCAAGATGAATACAGAGGAGATACTGGTAGGTTAAACCCCTAGGAATTAGAACAAATTTCTGGGAAATCTTCAGCATTTCGAGGCTGCAGAAGTTATGTGGTAAAGGCAAGATCTTGGAGGAGAGAACCAGACCCAGCTACAGCTGAGTTATATGTGAAATAAACAGAGTTTCCCCAAAGAATATCTTTTATAAGATGAGAGAAAGGAGACGAAGTAGAAGAGAGACTGAGTTGGTCCTTCAGGATCGGAATCTGATAGATTGGACACTAGAGGAAGTTTAATGTAACTTTTTTGTGCTATCTAGATCTAGTTTTTAGGCCCTGGCTAGAGGCCAGTTAGTTCCTTTTCTAGAGTGGCCAATGAAGTTCACAACACCGGCCACAAGTGAGCTTTACCTTGTGGTATTTACCTTGCCCTAATCCTATCCCCATATCCTCTGCTCCAAGGTAACTTTGAAAAGCAACCACCTTTTAACAACAGTAACAGTGAATATCTGCACCCTAGCAGATTATCTGCACTTAAGGAGGTAGAAATGGCTCTGAAAATGGCAGAAATGGCTCTGAAACACCCAAAAGCCTCCATCCCCACAGAATTTTCACTACTAAATGTGTTGCAGCCTGAACAGGTCTATTCTCATAGTATTTCTCTATTTGACTTGACTCAGCTTTATCTATGTGAACACTCCTACCCATAGGGCACTTGTCAAAAACAGACAGTGGCAATTGTTTAACACTAGAGTGTTTAGAGGAGTGATAGTGTGTGTCTGTGTGACAGATGGAAGTAATAAGAGGGTACAGGGGAAAGGGGCCATAGGCATAAGATGATGCAACAGAGCCTGGAGTGTGGGGTATAGAGAGTGTAGGGGAAGGGAGAAGGCAGACAGGTAAAAGGAAAAAGAATGTTAAGTGTTGTTCAGCCTCAAGACTGACATGATGAAAATACCTTTATTGTGGTTTTTGTAAATTAGAACACATGCTTTATTATTAAAAAGAAAACACACAATTGAAAATGTTGACATTTTCATCCTTGCGTCTTCTAAAAAAACGACACAAGGCATAACTTGTGGTAATAATTCTGTAGATATATGGACAATTTTAAAAAATAGTATTTTTTCATTGCAAAATATTCATTAGTGTCATATCATAGGCAGATCTCCAACTCCAGAATAATTCCCATGGTTATATTATGTTACATGGCAAAAAGGACTCTGCACTGTAATTATTAATCAGCTGCCTTTAGCATTGGGAGATTATTCTGGATTGCCCAAGCACTTAATAATAGGAGAAACCGGAGAGATGCAATAGTTAGAGGTTTCAAATATGAAAGGCATTTGACAATACTATTGTTGGCTTTAAAGATTCCTATCTTTAAAGGGGTGGGGGCAAGGAAACTGTGTGAAGGAAATTAATCTGCCAACAACCTAAATAATTCTAGAAAACGATTCATTTCCAGAGTCAAGAACAGAGCCAGGTGGTTTTGTTCTTCTAAAGACAATTCCACGGGCCAGTTCCACCGCAAGCTTCCCAGAGAGCATTCGTTCTGCCCTACGGACACCGACCTTCCCCTAAGATGGCCGCCCCCACAGTGCTCCCGCCTGACGGCGCGGTTACCTGCAACGCACCACTCGCTTATTTTTTGTTCTAATCCCGCTTGATTCAGTTTTTATACGGCCTCTAAAACGCTTCGCATTTAAAATAGTGATTGAGGTGCCCAGAGGTGACTTTAATTTTCCATTGAGTTGAGACGCCACAGCCATCATGACCGTTAAGAACTGATGCCGCGCCTTTGTGGTAATAATGGGTTCCGGCCTTTGAGAAGTTTGCGTCGTTCACTAGCCCCTGCAAGGAGAAGATCAACTTATTCTGTTCCCTGTCTGTTCAGAGGACTTTACCCACACGCCGTATCTGTCTGTGTGAACTCAAGCCTCTGATAATCTCTCCATTTTCTGCCAGGGCTGACGTGTCTGGAAATCGGACAGTTTTAAGAGGCCTCTGTCCACAGCGTCTCGCGGCTCCTGTGCCGTCTGTACGTCACGTACTCAAAGATGGCCGCCCCCAGAGCGGCGAGGCGACTCCGGCGCGGACGCTTCTTCTGAGGAAAAGCCGGAAGGCCGCAGTCCGCTCTCCATGGAAACGCGGGTGACCTTCCCTTGAGGTTAGTGGGGAGGGAGCTGGGCGAGGGGCCCAGAAGTGGAAAAACTTTAGGGAAGTAAGTTCAGTCTTTAAGAAGTCGCAGCGATTCCAGGGAGAGTCAGGTCAGTGTGTGGGTCAGGACGTGGAAACGCGGTGGGAGGGAGCATTCTGAGGGCGTCTGCGTTGTTGGTGGCGCTGTACCGTGTAGGTAGCGCGGTAGTGTGGGGGAGGCGGGGGCGGGTGTTTTCTTTTGGAGGGGAGCTGGTAGGAGTCCCTGGTGGGTGTCTGTGATGGGATATGTTTGGGGGTCCCTCATGGAGGCTCTGGTGGTCAGTGATTAAAGGCCTGAGTAGATCTACGACCAAGAGTCCTGAGGTCAGGGATTGTGGTCCTCGCGGGTCACTCCCCTGTGGGGCTCAGTGATTGAGAATCGGTAGGGTGGCTTTTTCAACTAATGTGACTTCTGTTTCACATTCGGGATTAATCTGAGGCTCAGTGATCGAGGAATCATTAAGGGAAGCCAGTGTACGTGTGTATCTACTCCAGGTTTTCGTATTAATCTGGCGGGGTGGTGGCCTTTTGTGTAGAGACAAGTGAAAACTGAAGTATTTTCACAAGAGCTCTGGCAGGGTCTGTGTGTGTGTGTTGAGCTCAAACTTTGGCTGCTGGAACAGACTTGATGAACGTTAACATTTCCTAAAAGTTTCAGGTCCAAGTACCTCCTGCACGATGAGTTTTCTAATCCTCTGGCTTTCCACGACAACCCATGCTCTTGAACCTGCAGAAAATGAAAGTTTTGTTGCGGGGGCAGAGAGGGTGCGGATGAATAAGCTTTCTATTTAACAGTATGTTTTTTTAATTACTGCTGCACAAATTAATAAGAGCCTATTTTTATCCTTCCTCTTGCAAATGTACTGCATATTTTTTATGGGTGTTTCAGGTTTTGTATGTTCATATATAAAGGCGGCTATTTTCCCAGTATTTATATTTTTGAATTGTTTTCTAAATTTGTACTTATACCTCGTATTCCTTCTCTCTGTCTCCCTCTTTTTTTTGATGTGTTTCTTGTTCTTCATATTGAAGTGTGTATATAAACACTTTTTTTTTTTTTGAGATGGAGTCCTGCTCTTTTTGCCCAGGCTTGAGTGCAATGGCTGGGCTCACTGCAACCTTCGCCTCCTAAGTTCAAGCCATTCTCCTGCCTCAGTCTCTGAGTAGCTGGGATTACAGGTGCCCGCCATCACACCCGGCTAATTTTTTGTATTTTTAGTAGAGACAGTGTTTCGCCATGTTGACCAGGCTGGTCTTGAACTCCTGACCTCAGGTGATCCGCCCACCTCAGCCTCCCAAAGTGCTGGGATTACAGATGTGAACCATCATGCCGGGCCATATATAAACACTTTTAAATATATATAAAGACTTTTAAAGAGGTGTGAGGGTAACATTGTATAAAGGGAAAAATGTACAGTTTCTCACCATCCATATGGCATTATTTAAAAAGCTGATATGAGAATTACCTACCACTTAGGCATGATGCTGTGTGGCCTTTGTGACCTCCCCTTTCCTCTTCATGTTACTTCCACACTTCACCGAAGAAAGGCATTTGGCCTTCATTGAGGGTCTTGCATTTCTTTGGTTTGAGAGAACCAAATAAAGAGACAAATATTCAGGGTCATGTGTTAGGATGAATGTACCCCTGAAAGTTGTTTTGCTCCTCAGTCTACAGGTCCTGGCTGCCCTGGGAAGAGACAAGAAGTGAATGAAGAAAGAGGAAGATTCCAGGACCTAGATAATGATTTTTGTGGACACTCTTCACTGGTGACTGAGGTTTCTAACTAGAAATTTAAGGCAGATCCAGAGGAGACAAAGACAGAGTATCCCAGGTGCTGGCCATTTCCCACAACTGAAGAAAATGATCAATGCCCAGGTGACTTTTTCTGTATTTTATTCTCTCCTTTATTCCATGGTGGATTTGTAGAGACCTGTAAGAAATCATTTCAGAATCTAGAGAGAAATAAACTTTAAATCTAACTCCAACATCATGGCAAAGTAAGATCAGGAATATAGTGTTTATGTGATTCCTACAAAATGACTGATGTTGGAACATAATGCCTGACTAGAAGATCCTTTCTATTACATTAGCTGTCAGTTTGCATCTGATGTCTCTGACAGCCAGTACAAGAAAGTCATGCTAAGTTATATAATATACAGTGACTGTGAGGAAAAAGCAGACACGTTCCTCAGGAGATCATTATTTCATGGCACTTAGATGTCAAGAAAAATTTGCTATTCTTCCCAGAGGTTATATGGTTTTTTGAACAGTGTTTTGAACTAGCTTTCTAATAAAGGCAGAAGATTTCTTACTGCTGTTTATAACAGGGTTCCTCAGAGACTCCTATGGAAATAGACCAGGCAAACTCAGTGGACACAGTTTTTTCAAGGGACGAAAGCAAGGCCACACACTCAAGTCTTTGTGTCTTTGTGAGCTGATTTAGGAATAAAATCTAAGTGGCCTAGGAAAATGGAAGGCGTGCATAGCTTCCATTTGTCCTGAACAGATGGCTGAACTGGCATTAACTGCAGATTTGGCATTAGGGAGTTGTCTGATAAGGTCTTGAGTTGTTGGGTGCCATGTTTGAT
Organism: Theropithecus gelada; assembly: GCF_003255815.1. Classification (NCBI taxonomy): domain Eukaryota; kingdom Metazoa; phylum Chordata; class Mammalia; order Primates; family Cercopithecidae; genus Theropithecus; species Theropithecus gelada. Next base: position 28,929,796 of record NC_037687.1, on the reverse strand, counting down.
AACTTTACCTCATCTCAGAATATACAGAATCCTTCTGCATTTTCACATCCAATTCTTACATATTTTTATTGCTTTTATTTTTTGTAATTACATAAATAACTCATGGATTCCAAAGGGAAAAAAATCTGTTTTTTGTTCGTTTGTTTGTTTTGTTTTGTTGAGATGGAGTATCACTCTGTTTCCCAGGCTGGAGTGCAGTGGTGTGATCTCGTCTCACTATAACCTCCGCCTCCTGGGTTCAAGGGATTCTCATGCCTCAGCTTCCTGAGTAGCTGGGATTACAGGTGCACGCCAGCATGCCTGGCTAATTTTTGTATTTTTAGTAGAGATGGGGTTTCACCACATTGGTCAGGCTGGTCTCGAATTCCTGACCTCAGGTGATCCACCCGCCTCTGTCTCCCAAAGTGCTGGGATTACAGGCATGAGCCACTGTGCCTGGCCCCACAGGGAAATGAATTCTAATGATGAAGTACACACTGGTTAAAAAAGTAAATTCCCGGGCCGGGCACGGTGGCTCATGCCTGTAATCCCAGCACTTTGGGAGGCCGAGGCAGGCGGATCACCTGAGGTCGGGAGTTCAAGACCAGCCTGACCAAAACCCTGTCTCTACTAAAAACACAAAATTAGAGTGGCATGGTGGTGCATGCCTGTAATCCCAGCTACTTGGGAGCCTGAAACAGGAGAATCGCTTGAACCCAGGAGGCGGAGGTTGTGGTGAGCCGAGATCATGCCATTGTACTCCAGCCTGGGCAACAAGAGCAAAACTCTGTCTCTAAAAAAAAAAGGTAAATTTGCTCATCATAACTTTATTCCTAATCCCCTTATAGTGCTTCAACAAAGGTTTGGTAGCACGTACTTACTGTCACCGAACTGTGTGCATCTCTGTATGTATGTGTATTTATAAATCTATGTGTTTTATGTATGTGTCTGTATATATAAACACATTTATTATGACTTCTTTTGCTTCAGTGGAATCACATTTCACCTGTTGGTCACCTTAGATCAAACTTGTACAACCTGCAGCCTGTGGGCTGCATGTGGCCCAGGATGGCTTTGAATGTGGCCCAACACAAATTTGTAAATTTTCTTAAAACATTATGAGAATTTTTTGCACTTTTTTTCCAGCTATCATTAGTGTATCTTATGCATGGCCCAACACATTTCTTCTTCCAGTGTGGCCCAGGGAAGCCAAAAGATTGGACACCCCTGCCTTAGATGGTATAGTTTTAGAATATAAAGGAATATCACTATAATTAATTGAAGAATATTAATTGTATAAAATTCCATTTGTCTAAAGTCATACATGGAAACATTGTTAAACTATGTAAAGTATTTAAATGAGTGCCTGCAACATAGAGACTGATACATGGAGTCCTTTTTGCCTTAAATCTTTGCCAATACTTAAAAATAAGACATTATCAAATTACACAATTTTCAGTGATCCAATATTCTTTTGTCTTATTTTGCATTTTCCTCATCACAGGCGAGGTTGAAGTCCTTTGTGTGTATTTCTTGGCCAACTGGATTTTTTGCTCTTGTGAAATGCCTGACTATAATTTTTATATTAAAAAACTTTTTTCTTACTGGTTAATGAGTTGGTTATATCTACTATATATTGACCTTTTGTTTATTGCAAATTTTTTTTAGCCCGTCATTTTTCTTTCAGCTTTGTTTATGATCTGTTTTTCAATGTAGATATTAAAATTTTTTTCTCATAAAATTTGTCCCTGTTTTTTCCTTTATGGCTCTGAACATGAATATATTTCATATTTGCTTCTGCTTCCATAGGTTCTTTTGCTTTCTGGTTAGGACTTTAAACGGGAAAAACTTATTTTTGAGTATGAAATTAGGTAGAAACCTAAGGTTTTTTTTCCTAAACAGATTTATTTCTCATGTGAAATAATTCCGAATGTGATAAGATCAGCAGCATTAAGAATTTGCAGACTCCACTAAGTCTGTTCTTTTATCTGTGTATTAATCTCTGCAATTACATGGGGATAGATTATCCCATCAATTTTCACCTAGCTCTTTCCTGCCTCAAGTTCCCACTACCATATGATTATAAGTCATGTTGAGACAGGAGAGTGGCAGTTTAGTTGACAAGAGGGTCTCAATTTATTTTCCAGTGGCATTCGGGGCTAGGCCATACCATACAATTTGCCAAATACCACAGAATCAAGACATTGAAGACGTTATTCTGCACTTTTCTTGCTTCTTTTGTTTCTATGGAAGTCAGTTGTTAGAACATTTTGTCTTTCTTTTGATGGTAATGCATCTTTTCCTTCTGTTAATGCTTGTTTTCATAATGTTATATTTGCATCTGATGTTCAATAGTTTCTGTCTGATGTGTCTAGATGCAGATTTTCTGCTTGGCTTTGTTGATTTATTAAATTTGAGTTACAGGATATTTAATCAGTTCTGAAAATTTCTCACTCAGATATTTGGAAATTGCTTCTCATTTCAATATAATATTTCAAAAACTATGTATAGGCATATGTTAGGCCTCATTCTGTCTTCCATATTTAGTAAACTCTCCTTCATACTTTCTGTCACTTTGTGTCTCTGCTTCATTTTTCAGTTATTTTAATTTTTTGAGATAGGGTCTCACTCTGTCACCCAGGCTGGAGTACAGTGGCATGATCACAGCTCGCTGCAGCGTCAACTTCCTGGGCTCCAGCGATCCTCCCACCTCACCCTCCCAAGTAGCTGAGACCACAGGCATGTGCCACTGTACCTAGCTAATTTCTGTCTTTTTGGTAGAGACAGGATTTCACCATGTTTCCCAGGCTGGTCTTGAACTCCTGAGCTCAAGCTATCCACCTGCCTCAGGCTCCCAAAGTGCTGGGATTACAGGTGTGAGCCACCCCACCTGGCCCTGTTATTTTTTTTTTTACTGTGAATTCCAACTCACTAATTATCTCTTCAGTGTATCTAATATAACCTTTCTGTTAATAGACACACATACCTGTGACTGTATACATATATATACACACATACGTATATATGTTTGTGTGTGTACATATATATTTAATATATATTTCCAAAAATAAGTTTTCCCAATTTGGTTACTCTTTAATAGTTTCTCATGCTTTCTATGCATTTCTATTTTTTAATCCATTTAATAATTAAACATGAACGTAGTGTCCTGTGATTCTAGCATCTGGAGTCTCCCCATGTCTTATGTTAGTATTAGCTGGGAAGGCTTACAGTGAATGAAACAATTTATATCAGATACCTAGATGTAGGTAGCATATACTTTCTTGACTGGGCAATAGATACTGAAATTAAAATTTATACGTAAAACCTGTTTTTACTGAGCGGATTTGATATAAAACCTTAATTTTTGTTGAGCAAATGGGGCACTGTACAATTATAGAATACTTGGAGATTCTCTGGTGATATTAAAAAATACAATAGATTTATAGATGGATGCAGTCTATGTGGTTAATATGAGCAGGACAACTTCCCTTCACATTCTTTTCATGTCAATAAAAGAGAAACACTTCCTATTAAGCGAGGCTCTGTTTTCTTACAGGAATTGCTCACACTGGAGGATATTACTGTGGAGTTCACCTGGGAGGAGTGGCAGCTCCTGGACCCTTTTCAGAAGGACTTGTACCGGGATGTGATGTTGGAGATCTACAGCAACCTGGTATCAATGGGTAAGGACAGCTGCCCTCTGTCACCTGGAGGGTGCCCAGTCTGTGGCCTTTGCTTTCTCAGCTGCTTACCCTTGGAATTAACTGCAGTGCTCTGAATAGCAGATATTTGGTACATCCTCTGGCTTCTGATAAAAGGATATACAGTCACCCCTCAGTGTCTGAGAGGGATTGGTTTCACAGCTTTCCATGGATATGAAATCCACAGATGCTCAAATCTCATATAAAATGGCATTGTATTTGCATATAACCTACACACACCTCCCCCCAAATACTTTAAATCATCTCTAGATTATGCCTGATACTTAATACAATGTAAGTGCTATGTAAATAGTTGTTATACTGTATGTTTTAATTTGTTTTTTATTGTGGTTTTCTTTTTTCTTTAGAGACAGCGTCTTGCTCTGTTGCCCAGGCTAGAATGTAGTGGTGCCTTCATGGCTCACTGCAGCTTTGAACTGGGTTCAAGTGGTCCTCCTGCCTCAGCCTCCTGAGGAACTATGCCTACAGATGCAAACCACCATGCTTGGCTATTTTTTTTTTTTTTTTGTAGAGATGGAATCTGTGTTGCCCAGGCTGGTCTCCCACTCCTGGCTTCAAGTGTTGGTTTCATGTCAGCCTCCCATAGTGCTGGGATTATAGGCAAGAGCCACTGCACTTTGTATTTTTTATTATTGTATTTTTTAAAAAATATTTTCAATCCATGGTTGGTTGAATCCCCGGATGTGAAATTTTCAGATATTAAGGTCTGACTGTAATCTGCCCTGTCCTGAGAGAAAAGCCTCTACTTACTTTGCAGATGTGAAAACTGTCTAGTTACTTAAATGTAACGTTCTCTCACATTACATACACCAGCCCAATCCAGTGTGTCTGTCTTCTGTCATTTCCCATAAATAGGTTATCAAGTCAGCAAACCAGATGCACTCTCCAGGTTGGAACGAGGAGAAGAACCATGGACAATGGAAGATGAAAGGCACAGTCAAATCTGTCCAGGTATGCGAGAACCAGCAAGATGCGTAAGTCATATTATAGTCAGTAAAAGAATGCTGTGTGGGTGTCTCAGGACACAGAAGCAGTGCCTATTAGGAATACGGATCATTTTTTCTCCACAAAAAACCCTTCCCATCTTATTTTAAGGTTGCATTCTCCTTTAGTACCATACTTCTTTCCTGTCTGTGCTGGTATTGTATTGAATGTCCTCTGCCTATGGAGTTGTCTTGTTAAAAGTCTGTACTATTTTTGTTGACTGTTTACCTAGAAAGGAGTTTTACATCCTACATCAGTTGTAGTCCAAACCAGGTCATAACTTATGTCTATCTCAGAGTACTTCCTTTGTACATTTGATTTCTGCTTTTCCCTTAGTTCATCTTAGACAGTAGCATTGTATTCATTTCCCTAATGTGTTTTTCCCATTATAGATTTGTTTTTTAACAGCTTAATTTACATACCATACAATTTTCCAATTTAAAGTTTATTTTTCAGTGCTTCATGGTGTATGAACAGTTATGTAACCATCACCATAGTCAATTTTTTTTTTCTTTCTTTTTTTTGTTTTTTGAGATAGAGTCTCGCTTTGTCACCCAGGGTGGAGTGCAATGGTATGATCTTGGCTCACTGCAACGTCTACCTCCTGGGTTCAAGCGATTCTCCTGCCTCAGCCTCCTGAGTAGCTGGGATTACAGGTGTGCAACATCATGCCCAGCTAATTTTTGTGTTTTTGTGGAGACGGGGTTTCACCATGTTGGCCAGTTTGGTCTCATACTCCTGACCTCGTGACCCACTCGCCTCAGCCTCCCAAAGTGCTGGGATTACAGGTGTGAGCCACCACGCTCGGCCTCTACTTTTTATCTCTATAGATTTGCCTGTTCTGGACATTTTATATAAATAGAATCATAAAATATATGGTCTTTTGTGTCTCGCTTCTTTTATTTAGCATAGTGTTTTTGAAATTCTTCCATTCTTTAGCATGTATCAGTACTTCATTTCTTTTTATTGTTGAATAATATTCCATTGTACCACATTTTATTTATCCATTCATCTATTGAATTAACATTTGGGTTGTTTCTACTTGTTGGCATTTATGAATCATGCTGCTATGAAAGTTCGTGTACAACTTTTTCAGAAACATATTTTTCATTTCTCTTGAGCCTTCACCTAGGAGTAGAATTCCCAGGTCATTTGTAGTCCAGGAGGGGGTCCAAGTGCAGTACTTCTGGTCCTCCTTTCACTGTGGACATTACGTCTCTTCCCAGCCACAGTGTGTGACAATACAGAGTATTGACAACTAGGGAAGTTCACTTGAGCCTTTGGTGGCCAGAGTTTTGATTAGGTTCCAGTCACATACAGCCCACATGGCTGACTTTTAGTCTTTTGCCTCTCCCAGAAGTCGGGCTAATACCTAGAGTATCTAGTTTTTCCAAAGTGTGGAACTGATATGGCATGGGCCAAAGCCCCTATCATAAATCATATTGTTAAACTGTCCAGCAGCTAAAGCCAGTGGGCAAACAAAGACACTCCTATAGGCCAGGACATTCCAGGGGCCTAGAGCTCATTTCCTAATAGCTAAGAACAAATGTTAGATCTCTCTTTGGATGAGGTTAGATCTAGATCCTCACTACACAGAAGATTACCATAAAAATTAATGATACAGGGGTTGATTTAGGCATATGGCAGGATAGTCAGAATTGCAGCAAGAGTATGATGTGCACAAAGCATATCTAGATTTTGAATTAGGAAGATGGTGACATGAATTAAGAATGAAGGCATGGGCCAGGTGCAGTGGCTCATGCCTGTAATCCCAGCACTTTGGGAGGCCGAGGTGAGCGGATCACCTGAGGTCAGGAGTTCAAGACCAGCCTCACCAATATGGAGAAACCCCATCGCTACTAAAGATACAGAATTAGCCGGGCATGATGGCACATGCCTGTAAGCTACTCAGGAAGGCTGAGGCAGGAGAACTGCTTGACCCCGGGAAGCGGAGGTCGCGGGGCGCAGAGATTGCGCCATTGCACTCCAGCCTGGGCAACAAGAGCGCAACTCTGTCTCAAAAAAAAAAAGAATGAAGGCATGAAATAGGAATTGTGCAAGGCCATGGGCTTGACTATCAAAAGATTGGCCTCAAGTTGGCCAAATACAGGTCAGTGATAGAAGCTGCTTGTTGGAGAAATCGTGGAGCAGAAACATGGTAATATTCATGGTAATGTAAGCTTTATTTATCAAGATGGCTTTTGATTTTATATATGAGTAATTGAGGTAGCATGGTTGAGGATTGGTTACTTTTATATTTTTGTCTTTTCACAAAATATCTTGCTAGTCTGACCTTTCACCTGGATGTCAGCAGCGTAGCAATAATAAGAAACAGCTAAATATCTTAAGAAAAACTGAAGGTGAAGCTGGCACAACCTTTGTCTAGAAGGAGGAAGTTTATCCTTTAGTACAGCTTAACTAATGCTGAGACATAAATGTAGCATTACTGAAGTAGATGCTATTGGTAGCAGATGAAGAAACAGTGTATCAGGGACATTGAAATGGGAAAAATTTGATACGACTTTTTTTTTTGAGGAAGGGTCTCACTTTGTTGCTCAGGCTGGAGTGCAGTGGCACGATTTCAGCTCACTGCAGCCTGGACCTCTGGGCTCAAGCAATCCTCCTGCCTCAACATCCCAAGTCGCTGGAACTACAGGTGCATGTCACCATGTCTGGCTAATTTTTGTATTCTTTGTAAAGATGATGTTTCACCATGTTGCTCAGGCTGGTCTGGAACTCCAGAGCTAAAGTGATCTGCCCACCTTGACCTCCTAAAAGTGCTGGGATTACAGGCGTGAGCCACTGTACCTGGCCTTGATATGACTTTTCTACTGCATACAAAATGTGATAGGAGAAAGTGACAGTTTTCATATCCCATGCAGCAGCACATTTTCTTCTGAAGGCAACTACATGGTACACTGGCCAGTTGCAAAATTCCCTATCATTGTTTTCCTGTTTCATAATTAATGGAACATATGATAACACAACACAGCTAAACCAGAGGGTGGAATGTTGACTATAGGAGTTGTTCATTAAATGTGATGAATGTTTTTGGAAAGTTAGATGGTAGTCTACAGATTGAAGAGGGGCAAATTTAATAACAGTTACCACACAAGAGTCTTACCTCAGTTCACTTAATTTCAACAGATGGAGATTTCTATTTCTTATCCTTGCCAGGCAACAAGTATGTGAATGTATTTATTCTTTATATCTCAGTAAGCATATTTCCCTGATCTTTGTACTCACAATTTGGTTCCTCTAAGAGGGCTCAAATAATCCCAAAACCAAATGTTGGAATGTCTAAAACCTTGGCTCTGTACCTTCCTCTTTCATTCTACATGTCTTCTCAACATGGTATCCTGGCCCAGTGCCTTGGCTCACACCTATAGTCCCAGCACTTTGGGAAGCAGAGGCAGGCAGATCACTTGAGCCCAAGAGTTCAAGACCAGCTTGGGCAACATGGCAAGACCCCGTCTCTACAAACAATACAAAAATCACTCAGGCGTGGTGGCATGTGCCTATAGCCCCAGCTACTCAGGAGACTGAGGTGGGAGAATTGCTTGAGCCTGGAAGGTGGAGGTTGCAGTGATGCAAGATTGTGCCACTGCACGCCAGCCTGGGTAACAGTGAGACCCTGTCTGAAAAGAAAAAAAAAAAAAAGTCATTCAGTCCTTTTTTCTTAAATAATATGTATGTGCTGATTATTTCCATGCTGCCTTCTCCATTTATACCTCCAACCAGATTCTTGATGTCTGTGTTATGTATTTGATAACCATTTCAAAGTGTATGTTTCACAGTGTATACTTTACATGTTCTGGACTGCAGTAATATTTGCCATCTCATGAGATGCTTTCATCTACCCAGTGTCTCAAACCATATATTTAGTAATCTTTGAGTCCTCACTTTCCTCACTCTCCCCATTGAATTCATCATTTAACCTTGTATTTTCTTTGTACAAATATATCCTGCTTCCCCCAACTCTCATCATCTACACTGCTCCACCAAACCACACTTAACATCTCCAACTCCCTTCTTTTTTTGTTCCCTCTGTTTTTCCTAACTAGAATTCAGCATCAGTGAAAAGAAGGCATATTTTGTATATCCCAAATGCCAGCAGAGTGCCTTATCCATAGGAGTCATTCAACAAATACTAGTGGAGTGAATAAATACAACCCTTAGAATTTTGGATCAGTTGCCTTTTCCACCTTTGTGGTCTGGTGTCTCCCAAAATTTTGTGGAATGGTGTTCCTCCAAGCCCTGTTGTTTGCTTGTAATAATGACTTGCTTGTATTTTACTGTGTCCACATGTTTTGCAAGGTCCTGTTTAGAAAGCAGTCAAATCTATACAGATTGTCAACTGCCTCACCTTATTTGCACACAGACTGCTTTTACTTTTTGGTTTGTTTATATTATTATGTTTTTACCAAAGTGTATACATGAAGTTGCTTTTATACAATTATCATCGTATTGTCATTAAATAGCCATATTTAAAAACACCTGGCTGGGTGTGGTGGCTCACATCTATAATCCCAGCACTTTGAGAGGCCAAGGTAGGGGGATCACCTGAGGTCAGGAGTTCAAGACCAGCCTGGCCAACATATTGAAACCCTGTCTCTACTAAAAATACAAAAATTAGCTGGGCGTGATGGCATATGCCTGTAAACCCAGCTGCTTCGGAGGCTGAGTCAGGAGAATTGCTTGAACCCAGGAGGCAGAGGTTGCAGTGAGCTGAGATCACACCACTGCACTCCAGCCTGGGTAACAGAGTGAGACTCTGTCTCAAATAATAATAATAATAAACAAGGATTTTTTTTTTTAAGAAAACAGTTTTATCCCCAACAAGATTATGAAAGGATTCATTGTTCTCTTCTTTCCTAGAAAACAACAAAGTTGATGATCATCTGCAGGATCACTTGGAAAATCAAAGGATGCTGAAGAGTGTGGAACAATACCATGAACGTAATGCATTTGGAAATACTGCCTCTCAAACCAAAAGCCATTGTCTTTTCAGGGAAAATCATGATACATTTGAGTTATATATAAAAGCTTTGAAATCAAATTTAAGTGTAGTCAACCAGAGCAAAAGCTGTGAAATTAAGAACTCTACTAAATTTAATGGAGATGGAAAATCATTTCTTCATGGTAAGTATGAAGAACTTTATTCTGCAGCTGAATTCTCTGTAAGCACAAAATCCAGTAGCCCTAAATCCCAAGTCAGTAAGCATCAGAGAACTCATGAAATAGAAAAAACCCATATATGCAGTGAATGTGGGAAAGCATTTGTCAAGAAGTCACAGCTCACTGATCATGAGAGAGTTCATACAGGAGAAAAACCTTATGGATGTACTTTTTGTGCAAAAGTGTTCTCCAGAAAGTCCAGGCTAAATGAACATCAAAGAATTCATAAAAGAGAGAAATCTTTTATATGCAGTGAATGTGGAAAAGTCTTCACCATGAAGAGCCGTCTGATTGAACATCAGCGAACTCATACTGGAGAGAAACCCTACATATGCAATGAATGTGGAAAAGGCTTCCCAGGCAAGCGTAATCTCATTGTACATCAGCGAAATCATACTGGAGAGAAATCCTATGTATGTAGTGAATGTGGGAAAGGCTTCACTGGGAAGAGCATGCTTATCATACATCAGCGAACTCATACAGGAGAGAAGCCCTACATCTGTAGTGAATGTGGGAAAGGCTTCACCACAAAGCACTATGTCATCATACATCAACGAAATCATACAGGAGAGAAACCATATATATGCAATGAATGTGGGAAAGGCTTCACCATGAAGAGCCGTATGATTGAACATCAACGAACTCATACAGGAGAGAAACCCTATGTATGCAATGAATGTGGAAAAGGCTTTCCCAGGAAGAGCAATCTCATTGTACATCAGAGAAATCATACAGTAGAGAAGTCATATCTATGTAGTGAATGTGGAAAAGGTTTTACTGTGAAAAGCATGCTCATCATACATCAGCGAACTCATACTGGAGAGAAGCCCTACATATGCAGTGAATGTGGGAAAGGCTTCCCCTTGAAGAGTCGGCTGATTGTACATCAGCGAACTCATACTGGAGAGAAACCTTACAGGTGCAGTGAATGTGGGAAAGGTTTCATTGTGAATAGTGGACTGATGTTACATCAGCGAACTCATACTGGAGAGAAACCATACATATGCAATGAATGTGGAAAAGGTTTTGCCTTTAAGAGCAATCTTGTTGTACACCAGCGAACTCATACTGGAGAGAAACCCTTTATGTGCAGTGAATGTGGAAAAGGCTTCACCATGAAACGCTATCTTATTGTACATCAGCAAATTCATACAGAAGAGAAATCTTGTATATGTAGTGAATGTGGAAGAGGCTTTGCCATGGAAACTGAGCTTGCTTTACATAAGCAAGTTCATACTGGAGAAAAACCTTATGGATGCAATGAATGTGGTAAAGGCTTCACTGTGAAGAGCCGTCTAATTGTTCATCAACGAACTCACACAGGAGAGAAACCCTTTGTATGCAGTGAATGTAGAAAAGCCTTCTCCTCAAAGAGAAATCTCATTGTACATCAGCGAACTCATAATGGAAATAAACCCTAACAATGCAATGGACGTGGTCATGCCTTTGGGAATAAAATATGTCTTGTACACCATCAGTGATTTCACAGTATAGTTTTTATGGGTATTGAGTATGAAAAATCATATTTCAAAATCCAGTGTTATCCACTAGGATAAATGCTATCAATGTCAGAAAGGCTTCAACATGAATTCAGGCTCTGAAATCTTTGATGTACCAATGTATAGAAAATAACTCATCTGAGAGAGATTCTGTGGATTGGGGGTAACCTTTCATTTGTCAACCTTCATTAAAACTATGACAACATCCATATGTGAAATGTGTAAGGTACATAGTCCTTTTGCAGAGAATTTGAACTGATTACATACAAACAAACTCATGCAGAGAGAAAACCATGTTAGTAATGTGAACTGAGCCGGGCGTGGTGGCTCATGCATGTAATCCCAGCACTTTGGGAGGCCAAGGCGGGTGGATCATGAGGTCAGGAGATCAAGACTATCCTGTTGAACACGGTGAAACCCTGTCTCTACTAAAAATACAAAAAAATTAGCCGGGCGCGGTGGTGGGTGCCTGTAGTCCCCGCTATTCGGGAGGCTGAGGCAGGAGAATGGCATGAACCCAGGGGGTGGAGCTTGCAGTGAGCGGAGATTGTGCCACTGCACTCCAGCCTGGGCGACAGAGCGAGACTCCATCTCAAAAAAAAAAAAGTAATGTGAACTGATTAAACAGCAGTGTGCTCCTAGCATACATGCATATAGGCAGTGTAGAGCAGCCTGTTGCTAGATTTTCACACTTGGAAGATTATGCAGTTTGCAGGAGTGAATTTTAACAAATGCAGAGAATGCACTAGTGCCTTCAGTGATTAATTACCTCATATTGTATGTCACAATAAACATGTAGGAAATAAACTTGATACATCCAATGCAGAAAAGTCTTGAAAATTTTCTAAGTAACTATGTCTTGAAAAGTATTTACTGAGATAAATCTTATAAAGGGGGAGGCTAGGAAGGCCTTCTATGGGAAGAAAGACCCTGTCTCATCAGTGATCATAATAGATCATCAGTGAACTTACACATACTAGCAGCATTTATCATGGGGAAAGCCTTTGCCCAGAAATAAAACCTTAACAGTTGGCAGATATATTTCACACTGGAGAAAAAGTTTCAAATGGCAGTGAATACAGTAGGATTTCAGTGATAAATTCTGCCTCATCATCATTACTTCATACAGAAATAAAACTGAAATGAAGAGTAACTTTAAAAAGGATCAGGAAATTCATGAAGTAAAAAAGTCTCATGAAAATGATACATATTTGAGGACTCACAAATCTAAACTCATGATACACTTGATGTCTATTCTGGGACAGCATACCTTGCATATTATCAATGATTCCATAATTGTAAAGTGGGCTGTTCTTATCATTGATTAAATTTTAATGCCATATATAACAGGTGCTTTCTGTGCCAACCTGATGTAATTATTTATTAGATCTTACATATAGCCCCCAAATTTATTTTTTCAATTTATTGATAAATGTAATTCAGTATATTTGGATGTGTTTATCCAAGTTAGTAGGTACCATTATGTAGTTTACAAAAATGCCTTAAATATTATTTTTCTAAAATTTGTTTTGAAATAATTTTAGATTCACAAGAGATTACAAAATATACGTGTTTCCTGAGTATCCTTTGCTTAGCATCATCAATATTATTTTATATAACCATAATAATCAAAACCAATAAAATGACATTAGTGCAATGCTGTTAAACTACAGCCTTTATTTGGACTTCACTACTTTGTGCGTGCAGTAATTGCTGTTTTATTTATTTTTATGTACAGTTCTAAGAAATTCTGTAAGATGTATAGATTTATGTAAATCCCACCACATCAGGATGTGGAACTGTTGTGCCAACAGAAAGAAACATCCTCTTGCTACCTCTTTTTTTTTTTCTTTTTTGAGACAGAGTTCTGCTCTTGTTGCCCAGGCTGGAGTGCAATAGCATGATCTTGGCTTGCTGCAACCTCTGCCTCCCAGGTTCAAGCGATTCTCCTGCCTCAGCCTCCCGAGTAGCTGGGATTACAGGCGCTCACCACCACACCCGACTAATTTTTGTATTTTTAGTAGAGACGGGGTTTCACTATGTTGGCCAGGCTGGTCTTGAACTCTTGACCCCAGGTGATCCATCTGCCTCAGCCTCCCAAAGTGCTGGGATTACAGGCATGAGCCACTGCTCACGGCTCCTCTTGCTACCTCTTTATACTCACACTGTCCTTCCAATATGACCCATAGTAACCACTGATCCCATCACTCTAATTTTGTCATTTCAAGCATGTTATTAAAATGGAATTGTAAGGTATGCAACCTTTGAGATAGGGCTTCGTTCACTCAGCAGATTACCCTTTTTTTTTTTTTTTTTTGAGACGGAGTCTCGCTCTGTCGCCCAGGCTGGAGTGCAGTGGCACAATCTCGGCTCACTGCAAGCTCCGCCTCCCGGGTTCACGCCATTCTCCTGCCTCAGCCTCCCGAGTAGCTGGGACTACAGGCGCCCACCACCGTGCCCGGCTAATTTTTTCTATTTTTAGTAGAGACGGGGTTTCACCATGGTCTCGATCTCCTGACCTTGTGATCCGCCCGCCTCGGCCTCCCAAAGTGCTGGGATTACAGGCGTGAGCCACCGCGCCCGGCCCAGATTACCCTTAAGATCTATCCAAATTGTTGGGTGTCTAAATAGTTTTAATTTTTGTTACTGAGTTAGTATTCTTTTAGACGGATGCACCAGGGTTTGTGTATCCATTAACTGTTGATGGACATTTGGGTTGTTTCCAGTGTTTTGCTGTTATAAGTAAAGATCTGTGTACCCGATATTGTATGAACATAAGTTTTTATATATTTGGGATAGACACTGGGGGCATGACTGCTGGTGAATATGGTAAGTTTGTGTTTAACTTTATGAGAAATGGCCAAACTCTTTCCCAGAGTGGCTGTACTAATTTACATCCCACCACCAATGTGTGAGCATTCCGTTTGTTCCATGCTCTTTCTAGCTCTTGGCATTGCCAGTGTGCTTTAGCTTTCCTATTAGGTATGTGGTGGTATATGATTATGGGCTCAACTTATACATCCCTAACAGAAAATGACGTTCAGCATCTCTACATCCACCGAGAACCATATCAAGTAAAATTGTAACTTTTGCTTCCAACCAGCAAACACAATTTTTAAACTTAAAAGAATATTACATTTTATAACATATTTACTCTTTCTGTTGTTTTTTCTGCATTCCTGATGTTATGTTTCCTTTAGTTATTTCCTTTTTATGCAAACTTCCTTAATCATTTCGAGCAGGCCTGGTGGCAAAAAATTATTAGTTTTTCCTAGAAACGGTTCCTGTTTTCTCTATCCAGAGTTACTTCCCTTGATCTAATGAGATTTAATCCAGTTTATAAACGGTGAGTTCTCTTTATAAAAGTAATAGATATTTGCCACATAGTATTGTGGCAGAATTTAATCCCTGACTCCATATTGAGTAATTCACTCCTTTGAAAATATTTTTTGAGCTTCTACACCATGGCAGGCATGTTTTAGACAATGGAGATACATCAGTGAACAAAACAGGCAAAGTGCTGGCTTTGATATGACATACAGTCTGGTGAAGGAGACTGAGTAAGATAAATACAAAACCAAATTCAGATAAGTGCTAGGAAGAAATATAAAGCCTAGCAAGTTCATAGATTGTAATCAGAGTTATTTTAGTAAGAGTTTTCAGGGAAGGCTTTTCTGTGCAGATGTAATTTGAACCAAAGCCTAAGTGTACTGTGGGGAGACAGCCATCATATTTGTAAGTCCATAACACTATAGAATTTTCTAAGTGTTTTCTTTGGGGTGCCTGCCTCGGCATTCTCTGAGAAGCTTGTAAAAGAAGACAAATTCTTGAGTCACTCCCCGGCTTTCCAAGCTAGAATTTCTGGGGATGGGGTTCAGACTCTACATTTATAAAAAGAGCCTTCTTAAATTTGAACATCTCTGCCCTAAATTGTGGATTCGTGCTCCCATCACCACTCCCACACTGTATAACAGGATGGATTCAGGGCAGATTGTCTACAGCAATGAGTCAGGCAAAAGTGCTCCACCAACCAGGCCCTTGAATCACCTTCCTTGTCCTGTGAGTCAGCACAACCTGCCACAGCAAAGTCGTATCAGCCCACTCCCGGAAATGATCAGTGAGTGAAGGGGTGGCCAGCCCCTCCACAACCTGTGGGTGTTTCTCGTCAGGTGGGATGAGAGACTGAGAAAAATAAGACACAGAGACAAAGTATAGAGAAAGAAAAGCGGGCCCAGGGGACCGGTGCTCAGCATACAGAGGACCCACGTCGGCACTGGTCTCTGAGTTCCCTCAGTATTTATTGATCACTATCTATCATCTCAGAAAGGGGGATGTGGCAGGACAACAGGGTAATGGTGGGGAGAGGGTCAGCAGGAAAACGTGAACAAAGGACTCTGTGTCATAAATAAGTTTAAGGAAAGGTGCTATGCCTTGATGTGCACCTAGGCCAGATTTATGTTTGACTTTACATAAACATCTCGGCGCAGTAAAGAGCAGTATTGCCGCCAGCATGTCTCACCTCCAGTCATAAGGCAGGTTTCTCCTATCTCAGTAAGTAGAACATACGATCAGGCTTTACACCGAGACATTCCATTCCCAGGGACGAGCAGGAAACAGATGCCTTCCTCTGATCTCAACTGCAAAGAGGCCTTCCTCTTTCACTCATCCTCCTCAGCACAGACCCTTTATGGGTGTCGGGATGGGGGATGGTCAGGTCTTTCCCTTCCCACGAGGCCATATCTCAGGCTATCACATGGGGAGTAACCTTGGACAATACCTGGCTTTCCTAGGCAGAGGTCCCTGCGGCCTTCCGCTGTGCACTGTGTCTCTGGGTACTCGAGATTAGAGAATGGCGATGACTTTTACAAGCATACTGCCTGCAAACACATTTTTAACAAAGCACATCCTGTACAGCCCTAAATCCATTAAACCTTGAGTCAACACAGCACCTTTCTGCGAGCACAGAGTTGGGGCTAGGGTTACAGATTAACAGCATTTCAAGGCAGAAGAATTTTTCTTAATACAAATCAAAATGGAATTTCTTATGTCTTCCTCTTTCTACATAGACACAGTAACAGTCTGATCTCTCTTTCCCCCACACTAGAGAATAAGCATTGCATGTTCGTATAATTTCTTGAGTGTTATAACATATTCCATCCAGGATTAAATTTCAGTCCCGTTCATCTGGAATGTTAATCTCTGGTAGGTAAGTTTAGCACCTGGTCCACAGGACTGTGATCAGCCCATGATGGGATCCTCACTTGTGGGGAAAAGAAAGATCAGACTGTTACTGTGTCTATGTAGAAAGAAGTAGACATAAGAGACTCCATTTTGTTCTGTACTAAGAAAAATTCTTCTGCCTTGAGATGCTGTTAATCTGTAAACCTAGCCCCAACCCTGTGCTCACAGAAAGGTACTGTGTTGACTGAAGGTTTAATGGATGTAGAGCTGTGCAGGTTGTGCTTTGTTAAAAATGTGTTTGCAGGCAGTATGCTTGGTAAAACTCATCGCCATTCTCCAGTCTCAAGTACCCAGGGACACAATGCACTGTGGAAGGCTGCAGGGACCTCTGCCCAAGAAAGCCTGGGTATTGTCCAAGGTTTCTCCCCACTGAGACAGCCTGAGATATGGTCTTGTGGGAAGGGAAAGACTTGACCATCCCTCAGCCTGACACCCGTAAAGGGTCTGTGCTGAGGAGGATTAGTGAAAGAGGAAGGCCTCTTTGCAGTTGAGATAAGAGGAAGGCATCTGTTTCCTGCTCCTCCCTGGGAAGGGAATGTCTCGGTGTAAAACCCGATCGTACATTCTATTTACTGAGATAGGAGAAACCTGCCTTATGGCTGGAGGTGAGACATGCTGGCGGCAATACTGCTCTTTACTGCACTGAGATGTTTATGTAAAGTCAAACATAAATCTGGCCTACATACATACTGAGGCACAGCACCTTTCCTTAAACTTATTTATGACGCAGAGTCCTTTGCTCACATGTTTTCCTGTTGACCCTCTTCCCACCATTACCCTATAGTCCTGCCACATTCTCCTCACCGAGATAGTAGAGATAATGATCAATAAATACTGAGGGAACTCAGAGAACAGTGTCCGTGTGGGTCCTCCAGTGCGGGTCCTCCGTATGCTGAGCGCCGGTTCCCTGGGCCCACTTTTCTTCCTCTATACTTTGTCTCTGTGTCTTATTTCTTTTCTCAGTCTCCACCTTGCAAGAAATACCCACAGGTGTGGAGGGGCAGGCCCCCTTCACTCTAGAAATTACAAAACATAAGTACAATGAAGAAATTTTAAGTCACCATAATTGTATGGAAGAGTCAAATATTGTTAGTATATTCTCCAGAATTTTTCAAATGCATGAGTATACTTTCTGAAAGAAAACAGCCTATTTTGCATTTATCATGCCATGAACTTATACATCATCATACCTAATTTTTTTCTAAGATCAACATCTGTTTTATAATATAGATATTCATGATTATGATACGAAGATATTAAAATTAAGAAGTACAAATTGGGAATATTTTCCAAGCAAAAACATGGCATTCTCTACCTATAAACACAAACAATATTAATTCAAACTAAATGTCTTGTTTAACCAATCACAATTTTCCAAAAGATGTTTATGATTTCTTCCAATTACAAGACCATAAAATATATACTATCCTGCAGATCATTTTTTGTCCTGTGACGAATACAGTTATCCTTCCTTTTTTTTTTGAGACGGAGTCTTGCTCTGTGGCCCAGGCTGGAGTGCAGTGGCCGGATCTCAGCTCACTGCAAGCTCCGCCTCCCGGGTTCACGCCATTCTCCTGCCTCAGCCTCCCGAGTAGCTGGGACTACAGGCGTCCGCCACATCGCCCGGCTAGTTTTTTGTTATTTTTTAGTAGAGACGGGGTTTCACCATGTTAGCCAGGATGGTCTCGATCTCCTGACCTCGTGATCCACCCGTCTCGGCCTCCCAAAGTGCTGGGATTACAGGCTTGAGCCACCGCGCCCGGCCTATCCTTCCTTTTTTAATAAAACAATTGTAGTATATTCTTTTAAATTGATATATACTCTTACAGTTGAGCAGATGTTCCATAATTTACCAAAGTATTCATCTCTCATTGTAATTCCCTTCTTTTTGTAAATTACAAAGTTGTGGTTAATATTAAGACAGCTTTTCACCAAATAACTTTTAGAATTGCTGTCAAAGAAAATGAAAAAATTAAATTGGCTCTAGGTTGCCTTCCAACAAGGCAATATTTACTTAAATCTTCTACAGTTACAACGCCAACATCTGCAAAAATAGAACTAACATTTCTTAAGTGTTACTTTTAAAACAATCTGGAAACATGGCAAAGTAGGATGATCACATTCTAATAATTTCATATTCTGAAGTGCCCCACTGTCATCTTCCTTTACTTCTGGAAGGAAGCATGTAGATACTAACACAGTTGCACCTTCACCTCTTCTTCCCCTTCCCCACTGGCAGTAGTTTTATAGCAAGCCCCATGTGGGTATTAGCACTTAATGGAGCATCACTCCTATTCTCGGCTTCGTCCATCTAGTCAGTGTCTAATCTAACCTACAAAAGCCTTACCCAGTCCACAACCCCCGTCCTATCCCCAAATCTAACACTTCCAGTGACCACTGGTTTTGGCAATTCTGTGACCGCTTCCTGGCCAGCACCGTGGTTTCTTCAAACCTTGTTTATTTTTCCAATTGTCCTGGATCTAAGCATTTTCTCTGCCGTATGGCTGCTGCCTTCCTCTAAGATGGCCGTGCCCATGGTGCTCCAGCTAAGGCTCCACTCTCAGCTATAACGGGCACAGAGGGTGCCGCCATCTTTTTCTCCCCAGTCGGCTGAATAGAACGCCACTGCGCCGTGCTGGCCTTGGCTGGGCACCCGACTCTTGAGTGTCCCTCGCAACGAATTGAGAAAGGCACTGGGGTGGCCAAGAGTGATTTCCACAGCCATTATGGCCGCTTCTGTCAGAAACGCTGCCACGGGCGCAGCCCTGTGACCTCATAGAGCGGCGCCCGCAGTCTGAACTCGCGATGCCAGGCAGGCTCCATGGTTCTCGCCTCACTTCATCGTCGTCACCGCTCAGCGTCCGGGAGGCCGCGCGGGAGCGTGTGTGAATAGGAAGCGGTTTCGGACGTGGATGCGGCGTTTTGTCGCTGCTAGTGGTGTCTGGAAAGGTTCGGGCTCGGGTGAGTCGTGTTCTGGACATGGACTCGGGGCTGTAGGTCTGTGTACCCGATGGTGCCTGGAGCATCCAGGTTGGGGCTGTATTTGAACGCAGTCGCTGAGGAAGCGGGGCGTTAATGACTGGGCCTTTGGCTGTAGGGGTGAAGAGTCTGAGGAAATCAGCTTCGAGTCCGACGCTGTCTGGGTTTGAGGTCCTTGTGAGTCACTTGGTTTGTGGGGCTCAGTGATTGGGAACTAGAGTGAGAAGTTTGTACCTGTGAACGCGGGGGCCTGGTTCAGGGTCACAATTTAATGTGGAGCTCAGCCTTAGAGATGTCTGGGTTGGGGAGATGTCCTCTCGGTTTCCTAGATGTTTGGGGTTTCATATTGGATTTAATATGGGGCTGAGTCACGGAGAAGCCTGGTAGGGACTGTCAGTGTGTGAGGAGGTCCAGAGCCCTTTGATAATCGGTTGAAACCTTGAATGCGGGGACAGACTTGAAGGCTTCATTTTCCCCTGCTCAAATCGACTTCCCTCCATCCAGTTCAAGTCCGTCCCCGCAGTCCTTACCAAAAACTTTTTTGTCTTCCCACATTGCCACTCTTCTCATATGGAGACAGATCTGTGACGTAAAATTCATGACGTCACTTCGTAAGCTGTTTAAGTTTTGTAGAGCCAGCAGTGATAATGTTATATTCCTGAGTGTCACTGCTGCTGTGCACTTACCTTAAAGGACCCTGATATTTCTACTTCCTTTATTTGGTGCCTCGGAGCCTTTTACACCCTGGGGCAATAAAACAAGGTTCTAAATGTGTGAAAGCTCTGCCTTTTTTTTTTTTATTATTATTATTTTTGAGACGAGTCTCGCTCTGTCGCCCAGGCTGGAGTGCAGTGGCGCGATCTCGGCTCACTGCAAGCTCCGCCTCCCGGGTTGACGCCATTCTCCTGCCTCAGCCTCCAGAGTAGCTGGGACTACAGGCACCCGCCACCAGGCCTGACTAATTTTTTTTTTTTTTTTTTTTTTTGTATTTTTAGTAGAGACGGGGTTTCGGGGTTTCAGCGTGTTAGCCAGGATGGTCTGCATCTCCCAACCTCGTGATCTGCCCGCCTTGGCCTCCCGAAGTGCTGAGATTACAGGCGTGAGCCACCGCGCCCAGCCGAAAGCTATGTCTTTCTTTAGACACAAGGTAACTTGTGTCTTTTTTTCTTGATTAGTCTAGTTAATGAGTATCAATTTTATTGATCTTTTCAGTCACTTTTCATATTCTTTGTTGGACACTTTTCAAAAAAATGTTTTTGTTTTTGTTTTTTTCACTGATTTCCACTTTCCTGTTTATTTTTTCAGTCAAATTGTTTTGTGTTTTAATTGCTCCTCGTTTTCTAGTTTCTCAGTTTGGACAATGAGTAATCATTTGAGGGTGTTTTCTGATACAGGTTTTCTTTCTTTTCTGATTTAAAGTTATTTTTTTAAAACAACTCCTTTAGGGACAGCTAATTAATGTTTATGTTGTGTTTCTGTTTCCAATCAGTTCAAAATATGTCCAATTTCCCATGTGATTTTCTTTTTCCCCCTCTCTTTTTTTTTTTTTTTTTTTTGAGACAGGGTCTTGCTCTTGCCCTTGCTGGAGTGCAATGGCGCCGTCTCTGCTCCCACCTCCAGGGTTCAAGTGATTCTTCCATCTCAGCCTCCTGAATAGCTGGGATTACAGGCACGCGCCACCGTGCCTGGCTAATTTTTTGTATTTTTAGTAGACTTGGAGTTTCACCATGTTGACCAGTCTGGTCTGGGACTCCTGGCCTCAAGTGTTCCACCTATCTCAGCCTCCCAAAGTGCTGGAGTTACAGGCGTGAGCCACCGTGCCTGGCTCATGATTTTCTGTTTAACCATGGTTATTCAGATCTGTGCTATTTTATTTCCAAATATTTGGATATCTTCTAAATTTCATTCTGACATTGATTTCTAATTAAATTGTTGTGGTTGGAAAATATATTTAGAATATATTGACACTTGTTTTATATTCCAGCACATGGTCTTATCCTGGAGAATACAACATGTACTCTTGAAAAAAAAAGTTTATTTTACTGCTGTTGAGTGTAGTGTTAAATGTTAGTTAAGTATAGTTGGTTGATTATGTTGTTCAAGTTTTCAGTATCCTTGCCGAGTTTCTATTTGTTTTCTTTATTATTGCAAGTACGGTAATGCAGTCTTCAGTTATTATTGTTGAATTGTCTAATCCTCTCTCATTCTGTTTTGCTTCATATGTTTTTAAATTATCATATCCTTATATATACACCCTTATATTATTATTGCCAGCCATTGTAACCATTGTTGCCACTCACCTAGGCCTTGGTGTCTGAAGGGGTGGCCTGCTCCTCCACACCTGTGGGTGTTTCTCGTCAGGTGGGACGAGAGACTGAGAAAAGAAAGAGACACAGAGACAAAGTATAGAGAAAGAAAAGTGGGCCCGGGGGACCCGCGCTCAGCATATGGAGGAACCGCACTGCACCGGCAGTGGTCTCTGAGTTCCCTCAGTATTTATTGATGATTATCTCTACCATCTCGGAGAGGGGCAAGTGGCACGACAATAGGGTAATGGTGGGGAGAGGGTCAGCAGGAAAACATGTGAACAAATGTCTCTGTGTCATAAACAAGGTTAAGAAAAGGTGCTATACTTTGATGTGCACATACATAAAACAGCAGCATTGACACTAGCTCGTCTCACCTCCAGCCCTAAGGCGGTTTTCTCCTATCTTAGTAAATAGAACATAACAATCGGGTTTTACACGGAGACATTCCATTGCAGAGGGACGTGCAGGAGACAGATGCCTTCCTCTTATCTCAACTGCAAAGAGGACTTCCTCTTTCACTAATCCTCCTCAGCACAGTTCCTTTACGGGTGTCGGGCTGGGGGATGGTCAGGTCTTTCCCTTCCCATGAGGCCACATCTTAGGCTGTCTCAGTGGGGAGAAACCTTGGACAATACCTGGCTTTCCTAGGCATAGGTCCCTGCGGCCTTCCACAGTGCACTGTGTCCCTGGGTACTTGAGATTAGAGAATGGAGATGACTTTTACCAAGCATACTGCCTTCAAGCACTTTTTAAACAAAGCACAACCTGCATAGCCCTAAATCCATTAAACCTTGAGTCAACACAGCACATGTCTCTGTGAGCACAGGGTTGGGGCTAGGGTTACAGATTAACAGCATCTCAAGGCAGAAGAATTTTTCTTAGTACAGAACAAAATGGAGTCTCTTATGTCTACTTCTTTCTACACAGACATAGTAACAGTCTGATCTCGCTTTCTTTTCCCTACAGGTGTCCAGAATTTTTATTGGGTATCAGTTAACATACACACAATTGACTGCCTATGTGGCTGACTTCAATCTCCAGCTCCTCCATATATCAAACTAATACCACGTGGTCCAAGGCCTCCCATAGTAAATCACATTATTAGGATAGACAATTTCGCATGACTCAGATTGCCCTGATAACCAAAGACAGTTTTATCAAGCAGCATATTCCAAAGTCTTAGAGTTTGCCTCATAGAAACTGTGGGCAAAGGACAAACCTCTCTTGGGTAAAGTTAATCCTTTAGTGCATAATGTGAAAATGAGACAGTTCTTACGATTTGCTTAGTACATTGGTCTTGACATGAGGTATGTATACCCATAGAGCTTATAGAGACTTTTGAACCAGTACATGGACACACATGCTTTTTAAAGACATTCTTGGAGCCTTCCATGTGTTCTCTTTCCTAAAATTGATCTGTCTGGGAATTCACCTGCCTCTAAGGCATTGTACTGTGCCAGTTCTGCTTTCCCACCTTCTCTATAATAGTCATGCCACTTCTGCTTCACAAAAGAAAGGCATAGCTTTCACACATTTAGAACCATGAAAACCTCTGAGGCACCAAATAAAGGAACTGTTAGAAATATTAGGGTCTTTTATTTAAGGTAAGTGCAGAGCAGCAGTGACCATGACCAGACCCAGGGTGAATGTACACTTACAGCCATTTTGTTTATCAGTCCTTAGGTCCTGGCTCCCAGAAGCAAGATAACTCAAGTGAAGCAATGAAGGAAGAAGAGGGAGGTTGCTGGCCTTGGATATCATAATTTCCGGGGACAACTTTAAGTGGACACTAATATTTCTGACTAGGAAAACTTCATGGCAAATGCAGAAGAGACAAAGACGTATAGTCCATGTTTTCCACTATTTTCTGAGCACAGAAGAAAATGATCAAGACCCAGGTGATTTTTGGTTTGTTATATTTTCCCTTTGATTTTTTGATAGATTTATGGTGGCCTGAAAATGTCAGTTGAATTTAAGGAAGTATATACTGGAATAATTTTGTTCTAGGGAGAAATTAACTTAGATTGCTTTTGGGAGTAGAGGTGGAGGTTCATTCTGCCTTAAGAAGTAGATTCTGGATTGCTTGAGCTCAGGAGTTCAAGATCAGCCTGGGCAACATGGTAAAACCCCGTCTCTACAAAAAATACAAAAATTAGCTGGGTGTGGTGGTGCACACCTGTAGTCCCAGCTACTTGGGAGGCTGAGGTGGGAGAATTGCTAGAGCTCAGGAGGATGAGGCTACAGTGAGCCATGTTTGTACCACTGCACTCCAACCTGGGTGACAAAGTAAGACCCTGTCTCAAAAAGAAGGAAAAAAAAGTAGACTCAATATGAAAGAATGCATGCTTTCTTGGTAGTTCAACTTTTGACCATTACAATGATACATGAATCACCTCTTAAGAAGGAACTATGGTTGTCATTTTAATGTACACACTCCAGACCATTTTTGGTATATTGGCATTTTTTGCATGCTGATGCCTGCCAACCAACTTTTTTTTTTAATTAATTAAATAATTTATTTATTTTGAGATGGAGTCTTGCTCTGTTGCCCAGGCTGGAGTGCAGTGGCGTAGTCTTGGTTCACTGCAAGCTCCGCCTCCCAGGTTCACACAATTCGCCTGCCTCAGCTTCCCAAGTAGTTGGAACTACGGGCGCCCGCCACCACACCTGGCTAATTTTTTGTATTTTTAGTAGAGACGGAGTTTCACTGTGTTAGCTAGGATGGTCTTGATCTCCTGACCTCATGATCTGCCCGCCTTGGCCTCCCAAAGTGCTGGGATTACAGGCATAAGCCACTGTGCCCCCCCTTTTTTTTTTTTTTTTTTAGGCATGTTATTATAAACCACATGACTATGAACAAGGTTTTACATGGTCGTGTTAGTGGCTTTTTTTATGAAATTATATCAGTATTACTTGAGGATAATTTTGTGAAATTATATCAGTATTTACAGATAAATCAATTATAGGATGTAGTCATTTTTTATTTTAATGCATACTTTCAGTTGCTGTCAAAATGTACATTCCACTTTATGGTTAGTGTGGCATATGGTCAAAAGTGTTGACTCTGGAGCCAGTTGCCAGCTGTGTGACCTCGCATACTTCATTTAGCATATGTACCCAGTTTTCTTATCTGTAAGAGGGATAATGATATGGCACCTATGTAGTAAGTTAGGACATAAAATGAGTTAATCTATATAAAGCATTTAGAAGAGTATCTATGTGCAGGAACAACAGTTTTACTCTCTATCCTCAGACAGTGTTTCTGACACCAGATATGTGGGGTTTTTCCCACACATCAATTCAATTCTCCATGCCTATTAGATATTCTAAAATTTACTCAATTCTGACACTAATTGCCTGGACTTAGGACAGACCCCACAGGTTGAGGGCTCAGTCCCACAAGACTGCCCCCCTGAAAAGTGCTGGGTCCCCAGGTTACTCACAACTTCTATTCGACTTGGCTACCAATTGGATGTCCTCACAACCCCCTTCTCAGATCTATTCATCTGCCAGAAGGCTCAAAAAATGCAGGAAGACAGTTTATTTACTAGATTACTGGGTTATTATGAAAGGGTACAACTCAGGAACAGCCAGTTGGAAAAGATGCATAGGTCCAGATAATGGGGAAGGGCCACAGAGCTTCCATGCCCTCTCTGGGTGTTCTGCCCTCCCAGGACTGCCATATGTTCAGCAGCCTGGAAGCTCTCAACCTCAACCTTTTATTGTTATGGTGGATTCATTACATAGGCATAATTAATTAATTCATTAACTATTGGTGGTAAGCTCAATTTCCATCACCTCTCCCTTCCACAGAGGTCAGGGGTTGGTTGGAGAGGTGGGACTGAAAGTTCCAACTGTCTATCACAAGGTTGGTTCACCTGGCAACCAGCTCCCTTCCTGAGGCCATGGAAGAGCCCCAGGCACCAGTAATCTCAATAGCATATATAAAAGACACTTAAGCAATTCCAAAGATTTGGAGGGCAGAGACCAAATGTATATTTATTTTTCACAGTCTGGTATATAGAAAGTGACATGGATAAGAAGTATATTTGGTCATTGCTCCCAGTTCATGGCACAGTATGCTTAAAACCCTTGGAATTTCTTCCTGAGGAATAGGTGTGTCTTTTGTTATTCATAAGGAGCCCCTGTGATACACCTGAGTTTCTGCTCATAAGGTGACTAATTATGAGACCGCTAGATAGTGTCAGGATGAGACTGGTCCCCAGAAAGACTAAGCAATTAGAGGATTGGAACTGAAAGGAAGAATGGACTGGAGAGTAAGTTCTATAAAAACTCTTGAACAGGCCGGGCTTGGTGGCTCGCGCCTGTAATCCTGGGCGGATCATGAGGTCAAGACATCGAGACCATCCTGGCCAACAACCCTGTCGCTACTAAAAATACAAAAATTAGCTGGGCATGGTGGCATACGCCTGTAGTCACAGCTACTCGGGAGGCTGAGGCAAGAGAATCCCTTGAACCCGGGAGGTGGAGGTTGCAGTGAGCTGAGATCGCGCCACTGCACTCCAGCCTGGGTGAGAGAGTCAGACTCCGTCTCAAAAAAAAAGAAAGAGTTTTATTTGTTATAACTATTTTTTTTTTGAGACAGAGTTTTGCTCTTTCGCCCAGGCTGCGAGTTTTTTTTTTTTTTTTTTTAAATAGACCGTGTCTGACTCTGTCACCCAGGCTGGAGTGCAGTGGCGCGATCTCGGCTCACTGCAAGCTCCGCCCCTGGGTTCGCGCCATTCTCCTGCCTCAACCTCCCGAGTAGCTGGGACTATAGATACCCGCCACCACGCCCAGCTAATTTTTTGAACTCTTGAACAAGCTTCAGGTTGGTGAACATATCAGGGTGCTGGGAGGATGCCACACCCAGAGGGGAATGGAAGCTTGGATGCCCTCTTCTATATCTCGCCCTATGCATTTCTTCAATCTGGCTGTTCCTGAGTTATATCCTTTATTATTAACTAGGTACCATAAGTAAAGTATTTCTTGACTTCTATGAGCTGTTCTAGTAAATTATCAGACCTGAGGAGGGGTTTGTGGGAACCCCAAATTTATAGCCAGTTAGTCAGAAACTGGTAGCCCAGGACTGGTGACTGGCATCTTAAGAGGAGGCAGTTTATTTATTTATTTATTTATTTATTTTAAATATATATTCTCCAATTTAAAACTTTTAATTGAAAAGTAAACTTTAATGTCAAATGCAAACTTGGGGAGGGCAGAAAAAACACACAGGCTGTCACTTCACACTTGGAGGGTCGCACAGCAGCCAGACAAAGGCGCTCCTCACTTCCCAGGCAGTGCAGGGGGCCAGGCAGAGTGGCTCCTCACTTCCCAGAAGGTGGTGGTGGCGGCGGTGGTGGGGGCATGGGGCGGCTGGGCAGAGGCGCTCCTCACTTCCCAGACAGTGGGGCAGCCGGGCAGAGGAGCTCAAGAGGGGGCAGTCTTGTGGGATTGAACCCTTAAATCTGTGGATTCTGACACAGATAGTGTCAGAATTGAATTGAATTGTTGGACATCTAGTTGATGTTTAGATAATTGGAGAATTGGTTGTTAGTGTTGGAAAACACTGCACAAAAAGAACATTCAGTGCTGCAAATCTTGCCAACACTTACTATGTTATCAAATTGTGTATTTTCCATGATCTAGATGATCCAGTATTATTTTGCCTTGTTTCACCAGTGAGGTTCAGATCCTTCTTATCTCTTTGTTGTTTCTTTGGATTATTTATTCTGTGATAAAGTGTCTTTAGTCTTTGCTCATTTAATTTTTTTGTGGTCTTACTGATTTATAATTGTTTATCTTGACTGGATATTGATTCTTTTATATGTTGCAAATATTTTTCTAGAGTCTTACTTCTCTTTTAGCTTGTTCAAAATATTTTTTCCCATGCAGGAGCCATTTTTTTTTTTAAAGCTTTTTACTTATATCATCAACATGTTTTTATTCCTTTTTTTTTTCTCTATTTGAGACAGGGACTCACTCTCTTCCCCAGGATGGAGTGCAGCAGCACAATCATGGCTCACTGCAGCCTCAACCTCCTGGGTTCAAGTACTATCTGCCTGCCTTAGCTTCCTGAATAGCTGGGACCACAGGCATCCACTACCACACCCAGCTAATTTTTTGTTCTTTGTTGAGAGTAGAGACAGGGTCTCACTATGTTGCCCAGGTTGGTCTCAAACTCCTGGGCTCAAACTGTCCTCTGGAATTACTGGGATTACAGATATGTGCCCGACTTCTGGCCTCATAAGTTCTTCTTAAGTTTATATCTTATATTCATTGCCTGTTAGTAGCTAACAAATTACTCCAAAATGTAGTGACTTGAAACAACACTTAAAAAAAAAAATCTCACACTTTTCTGTGGCTCAGGAATAAAAGCAAGGCTTAGCTGGCTACTTTGGTTCACAGTCTCTCATGCGGTTATAATCAAGGTGTTAGCTGGGTTGGAATCTGATCTGAAGGCTAAAATGGGAGGAAAAGATGCGCTTCTAAGCTCACTTATGTGGTTGTTGGGAGGATTCATTTCCAGAATGAGAAATGAGGCAGTTTTGTTGGGGTCCTCAGTTTCTACCTGTCTGTTTGTCTAAGCCCACCTTTAGTTTTTTGCCACATGCACCTCTCCTATGTGCCAAATTGTTTAATCAAAGCTAGAAAATGACAGCTTCTGCTAGCAAGATGCAAGTCATAAAGAGTGTAATCTTAAAGTGGCATCTCGTCACTTTTGCTGTATTCTTTTCTTTAGAAACAAGCTTTTAGGCCATTTGATACTCAGGAGGATGGTACTGCACAAGGGCAGGAATCACCTGGAGTGTAATAAAGAATTTGGCTAGCCTTTGTTTTCGTTCCTGGGAGGTAACCTCTAAACCCTTGTAATTACCCAAGTTAGTGTCTGTGTCATTCATAGTGGGCCACTCATATTTAATAGTTTATATGTACAGTGGTGACTCATAGTGGGTCCCTAGATAATTTATGGCAGTGACATGACTCTGGATAGGGGCTGCCCATGCCAAAAAGAGCACTATGTGATTAAAGAGTTGTGGCTTTGAGCCATGTAATACCAGTCAGGAAGGGGAGGGAACTGGAGACGGAACTCAGCTACATGGACAATGCTTCAATAAACTGTGCCTACATAATGAAGTCTCAATAAAATCTCTGGACATCAAAGTTTGGGTGCGCCTCACTGGTTGGCAAGTACTCTTGAATATTGTTACATGATGTAGTCAGGAAGATGTAATGCCACCCAGGACTCCATGAGGAGAGGACAGTCAGCAGCTTTATGTTTGGAACCTTCCCAGACCTCACCCTGTGCATATTTTCCTTTAGCTGATTCTGATTTGTGTCATTTTGCAATAATAAAGTGCTAATTGTAAACATAGGACTTTCTTGGGTTCTCTGAGTTGTTCTATCAAATTATTAAACCTGAGAGAGTCATGGTAGCTCCACACATTTGTAGCCAGCTCATTGGAGTTGAGGGTGGTCTGTGTAGCCTTAAGCTTGCAGCTTGTGTCTGAAGTGAGGGCAGTCTTGTGGAGGATTGTGCTTTTAACCTGGGAAGTTTGGCCTAACCCAGGTAATTGATGTCAGAAGTCACTGCAGCTAGAGAATGAGATTATCAGAGGCCACCTTAAGAGTTGGCCTGCAAGATTTCCACTCAGTAATAAATTCTTTTGGACAGTGGAGTGAGGTAGAAATTTAACTTTATACTTACCCAGTCAATAGACATCTCACATAAAGATTTTGGAATGAGATAAGCTGACCAGGCTTGAGCAGTTGTGCTCTCTCATGAGTCTACTTTCTTGACTATGCAGCATCCCACACAGTAATATAGGATAGATTCTCTTATCAGTATTTCCTTGGATCTTAGTTACCTCTACTTTACACTTTGTAGTTCTCTGAAAAGTTATTGTGAAGCAGGAGAATGACAGTTTAGTTGACAAAGAGGTCCTTGATATCACAGTTGTAAGACAGCAAGTCATCTGCTAGCCATGTGTTTTAATCCTAAATGGCCGTCCAAAATTGGCCTTTTTTGTTGCAAGAATCAGGACTTTGAAGATTGTATTCCATACGTTTCTGGATTCTATTATTGAAATGTCAGCCATCAGTATATTTTGTTATTTCTTTGTAGGTAATCTGTCTTTTGTCTCTTGATGATTCTATAGTTTTCCCTTTGCATTTGATGTATGGTGGTTTCAGTCTGATGTGTCACACCAGTTGTGACTTCCTGCTCTGAACTTGTTGGGATTTCTGAATTTGAGATTTGAGGTATTTAGTCCTGAAATATTTTAGGTTTTAGATATTTATTAATAGATATTGCTTCTCTATTACACTATTTTCCCTTTTAGAAACCATAAGTGGGCATACATTGGGTCTTGCAACTCAGTATTTAATATTTATTAACTTATTTGTTATGATTTATCTCTTTTTCTCTGTACTGCATTTTCTGCCATTTCCACAGTTATATATTCCAATTCACCAATAATCTTCAGAGTATCTAATATGCTGTTAATCTGTCAATTATTACACATATGTACATATGTTTTTCTGTTAGAAGTTTTTTTTTGCTGGTCACAGTGGTGCACACCTGTAATCCCAGCACTTTGGAAGGCCGAGGCAGGAGGATCACTTGAGGCCAGGACTTCAAGACCAGCCTGGTCAACATAACAAGACCCTGTCTACAAAAATTGATAGTAGCATCCACCTGTAGTCCTAATTGCTTGAGAGGCTGAGGTCGGAAGGTTGCTTGAGCCTAGGAGTTCAAGGTTTCATTGAGCTATTACCGTGACACTGCACTGCATTTGGGGCTACAGAGCAAGACCTTGTCTCTTTAAAAATTAAAAAATAAAATCTAATCAACTTTAAGGGCCTTTTGTGCTTTATAGTTATATAGTTTCCTCTTTTCTCTTACATTTATTTAAAAGCACTATTTTTTGAATTCAAGATGTGGAGTCTATTCATGACAGATCCTTATATTGGCCGTGAAGTCATTAGTAATGTAGGGATGTTTTATTTGTCCTGATGTCATTTGCCTATGTTTAATATTTAGAAATAGGTGCTAATATGTATAGATGGAGGATTTTGCTCCTACCAAAGTATATTTGAGAAAGGAATATAGATGCAGGCTGTATTGTGAAATTTAAAAAATATATATCCTTCTATATTAACAATAGGAGTTTATATCATATTAAATAGGACTTTGTAATTACAGGAATCACTGACCCTGGAGGACGTGGCTGTGGAATTCAGCTGGGAGGAGTGGCAGCTCCTGGACACTGCTCAGAAGAACCTGTACCGGGATGTGATGGTGGAGAACTATAACCACCTAGTATCACTGGGTAAGAATGGTTCCCCTGTGTCACCTAGAGGTGCCTACAATGCCCAGACACTGTCCTATGCTCACCTAATCAAAGCTTTACAGTCACTGTGGTGTTTGGAAGAGTTACATTTTCAGTCCCCTCTCTGACCCCAAAGTGGTATAATCTCTTCTAAGAGAGAATGCTTACTTTGAAATTGTTTTCTTTATCTCATGTATTATTTTCCCATCTTGACATACTGGACTCCAGTTCAGTATGTTTGTGTTTGTCTTTCCTCATGAACAGGGTATCAAACTAGCAAACCAGATGTACTCTCCAAGTTGGCGCATGGACAAGAACCATGGATAACAGTTGCTAAAATCCAGAATAAAAATTGTCCAGGTAAGTGAGAACCAGCAAGGACAGTGGCTATAGGAGTCTTATTGTAGTCATTAAGGAAAGGTGTCACAGATGTGAAGTATCTGAGGCTACCTAAGCAACTCCACCATATATTCATCTCCCCATCTGATAACTTTTTTAATGTTGTTATGGCTTTAAAGACTTTTTGTCTTTTCTTGGATCTGATTCTTACTTATTTCAGCTTATATCTTCATAATTTCCTTTTATACTGGGATCATGGAGTTGACAATAAAGAGCCAGCCCCCAGCAAATCATCTCATAAGCATTTTTTTTTTTTTTTTTTTTTTTTTTTGAGACTGAGTCTCGCTCTGTCCCCCCACCGGCTGGAGTGCAATGGGGCAATCTCGGCTCGCTGCAACCTCGGCTTCGTGGGATCAAGCGATTCTCTTGCCTTAGCTTCCTGAGTAGCTGCCACCATGCCCAGCTAATTTTGTGTTTTTAGTAGAGATGGGGTTTCACCACATTGGTCAGGCTGGTCTCAAACTCCTAACCTCGTGATCCGCCCGCCTCAGCCTCCCAAAGTGCTGGGATTGCAGGCATGAGCCACCATGCCTGGCCTCATAAGCATTTTTATCTCATACAATTCTCATGGAAGAATTTGTTACTCTGTTCTTTCTTAGGAATCGGGAAAGTTGACAGTCTTCTGCAAGAGCACTCTCCAAACCAAAGACTTCTGAAGAGCGTGCAGCAACGCAATGGACAGAATACACTTAGAAATACTGTACATCTCAGCAAGACACATTTTCCTATAGTGCAAAATCATGATACATTTGACTTGTACAGAAAAAATTTGAAATCAAGTTTAAGTTTAATAAACCAGAAGAGAAGACATGGAATAAATAACCCTGTTGAGTTTATTGGAGGTGAGAAAACGCTTAAGCACGAATGTATGCATGCTAAAACTAGATTTTCTGAAAATGCAAAATGCATCCATACTAAATTCCAAGTCTTTAAGCATCAGAGGACTCAGAAAATTGAGAAACCCCATGCATGTATTGAATGTGAGCAAACCTTCCTTAGGAAGTCTCAGCTCATTTACCATGAGAACATTCATATACCAGAAAATCCTGGAAGTGGTCAATGTGAGAAATTATCCAGAAGTGTCCTGTTCACTAAGCATCTGAAAACTAATACAAGAGACAAAATCTGTATACCCAATGAATATGGAAAAGGCTCTACTGTGAAGAGTAGTCTCATTGCACATCAACAAACCCATACAGAAGAGAAATCCTATATGTGCAGTGAGTGTGGAAAGGGCTTTACAATGAAGCGCTATCTAATTGCTCATCAGCGAACTCATAGTGGAGAGAAACCTTATGTGTGCAATGAATGTGGAAAAGGTTTCACTGTGAAGAGCAATCTCATTGTACATCAGCGAACTCATACAGGGGAGAAACCCTATATATGCAGTGAATGTGGAAAAGGCTTCACCATGAAACGCTATCTTGTTGTACATCAGCGAACTCATACTGGAGAGAAACCCTATATATGCAGTGAATGTGGAAAAGGCTTTACCGTGAAGAGCAATCTCATTGTACATCAGCGCTCCCATACAGGAGAAAAATCTTACATATGCAGCGAATGTGGAAAAGGCTTCACTGTCAAACGCACTCTCATTATACATCAGCGAACTCATACAGGAGAGAAATCTTACATATGCAATGAATGTGGTAAAGGCTTCACCACAAAGCGCACTCTTATTATACATCAGCGAACTCATACAGGAGAAAAACCCTATGAATGCAATGAATGTGGTAAAGCCTTCAGCCAGAAAATATGCCTCATACAACATGAGAGATGTCATACAGGAAAGACTCCCTTTGTATGTACTGAGTGTGGAAAATCCTATTCACACAAATATGGTCTCATTACCCATCAGAGAATTCACACAGGAGAGAAACCTTATGAGTGCAATGAATGTGGAAAAGCTTTCACCACAAAGTCAGTACTCAATGTACATCAAAGAACGCATACAGGAGAGAGGCCATATGGATGCAGTGATTGTGAGAAAGCCTTCTCCCACTTATCAAACCTTGTCAAACATAAGAAAATGCACACAAGAGAAATGGGTAGAATCAGTCAAGTTGAAAACTCCTGTAATGAAGAGTCACAGCTCCTTCCTTACAAGTGAACTCATACAGAATGAAAACCCTACTAGTGCAGTGAGGCCAGGCACGGTGGCCCACGCCAGTAATCCCAGCACTTTGGGAGGCCGAGGCAGGTGGATCACAAGGTCAGGAGATCAAGACCATCCTGGCTAACACAGTGAAACCCCATCTGCACTAAAAATACAGAAAATTAGCCAGGCATGGTGGCGGGTGCCTGTAGTCCCAGCTACTAGGGAGGCTGAGGCAGGAGAATGGTGTGAACCCAGGAGGCAGAGCTTGCAGTGAGCCGAGACCACGCCACTGTACTCCAGCCTAGGTGACAGAGCGAAACTCAGTCTCAAAAAAAAAAAAAAGAAAACCCTACTAGTGCAGTGACTATGGAAATGCCTTTTGTGGCAACTCAGACTTCATTAAACATCAGTGTGTTTCTAGCCAATTGGAACATAAACATGGTGCGGCCTGTTGACAGATGTGTGTCTGTCCTCAGGAGTTAAAATAATTTGCCCTAGAGATCAACTTGATGAATACAGTAAATAAGGTAGTGCCTTCAGTGGTCTTTTACCTCATATTTTCTGTCAATGAAAACATGTTGAATAAACTATATTAATGTGGAGATGTTTTGAGCAATAATTTCTGCTCATATGTCTGAAAAGTATACAGAGATAAATTCTGTGAATGCAGAGACTAGGAAAAGTCTGTGGAAAGATAGACTTTATTATCGGTGTCATCATAGATTTCAATGTAAGTGAGCTTATTGTTGATAGAAACATGATGACCATGACAAAGCCTTTACTCAGAAATATGACCTCGGTGAGTGTCAGCGTTTACACTGGAGAATAACTTTAAGGTGACAGTATTAATGGTAGGATTTCAGTGACGCACTCAGCTTCATCATTTGTCAGGAGATCACATAGAAAGTAAAATTGTTCCGAACATGCTATCAAATAAATGTGGAACACCTTTAGCAAAATATCAAGAGCTCATGAAGGCATGAAATGTGGTGAAAATGATGAATATTTGAGTACTTAATAAGTATAACCTTAAACATCAGCTAATACACCTGGTGTGTATTTTCAGACAGGATACCTTAATCCTCATTTCTAGTTGCCTTGCCAATGATTCCATAATATACTGTGTCTCATTACTGTTTATTTTTACTGTTTTGTAAAATTGTGGTATAATAAATACATTTGGTCTTTGTTCCTGGTTCCTGGCACAGAGCTCCTAAAACCCTTAGAATTTCATGAGTGATAGGAGTGGGTTTTTTTTGTTTGTTTGGTTGGTTTTTGCTGTTGTTGTTATTCATAGCACTGCCCTTTTAATTACACCTGATTATACTACTGAGGTGACTTATGGTTGGTGCCTAGACAGCCTCTGAATGGGGCTGTTCCCTAGGAAGATCAAGTTAACTAGAGGATGGAAACTTTGTGCCCATTTCTCCCACCTCCTGGAAGGGGGGGGGGGGGGGGCTGGAGATGAGATTAGACAATGAGATTAAGAGAACTCCAAATAGCCCAGGAGGGTGGTGTACCCCCAACTTCACAGGGATAGCGACTCCTAAGATTAGGGGAACCCTTTTTAGGCTTTACTCTATGTACCTCTTCATTTGAGTGTTGATTTGCATCCTTTATAACCAGTAAAACAAAGTACACTGTTTTCTTGAGTTTTGTGAGCCCTGTAGCAAATTATCAAACCTGAGTAGGGGTAGTGGGAACTCGGAATTTATCACCATTCAGAACTGCAGGTTGTCCTTGTGAGTGGCGTCTGATGTGGGGGCAGTTTGGACTCAGCCCCTTAACTTGTGGAGCCTGCACTAACCTGCAGAAGTTGGTGTCAGAATTGACTTGTAGAACACCCAGTTGGTGTGGGGGAATTAGATAATTTATTGGTGTCAGAAAATACCCCAGAACCACCCCATATTATGATTAGCTCTTTTCCTGTCTTTGGCTCTAAGCTTAATAGTCCATTAAGCAAACTGAAGTAGTTTAAAAAGAAACTGAATATGTTAAATATATTAACAACATATTTGGACTTGCTTGACTAAGATTATACAGATGATCAGTTTATAAAACCACCTTCAACTTAAATAAATTTGAACTCAAAAGAAATTGCCAAACTAATCTAGAGGCTTTGCTAGTATCCTTCAACCAACTTCTAGGAAAAACATCCTACATAACCATAATTATCAAAACCAGAAAAAACAACATTGGTAGGATACCATAAAGTAAACTAATCTTATTTGGGATTTGACTAAGTTTTACATGATTCTTTCTTAGTTTGTATTCTAAGAAGTTGTATTACATGTATAGATTCGTGTAACCACTGCAACCACATAAAACTATTTAATGAACACAAACTTCCTCATGCTACCTTTTTATGCTTACACTCCATCCAAACCTAACTCTGCCAACCACTTTTCTCCTGTCAGTATAATTTTCATCATTTCATGAATGTGATAAAAATAAAGTTGTTTTTGTAAATGGTTTTTGTAAATTTTATATAAATAAGTTATATAAATTTTTATTGATAGAGAGTATGTAAGCTTTTGGCATTTTTGTCACTCAGCAAATTACTCCTAAGGTTTATATGAGTTGATGAATAATTGTTTTATTATTTTTTTACCACCATGTATCTAACCAGATGAAAGTTGTTTATATTAGAGAGTAGTATACATATTTGATGTACTAGTTTGTTTATCCATTCACCTATGAGAGATATTTGCACTGTTTTCCTGGTTTTAAGTGTTATAAATAAAGATGCTGTGAAATCTACATACAGGATTTTGCTTTTGATTTTTTTTTTTTTAGGATTTACAATCTTAACCTCTTTTTTTTTCTTTTTTAAGAGATAGGGTCTCTTGAGAGGCCAAGGCAGGCGGATCACTTGAGGTCAGAAGTTCAAGACCAGCCTGGCCAACATGGTGAAACCCTGTCTCTACTAAAAACACACACAAAAAATTAGCTGGGCCTGGTGGTGGGCTGTTGGGAGCTGAAGGCCCGTGGGATGTGACCAACTCAGCATTCCACTGGAGGCTATGTGATCAAACAGCAAACTGTTTATCATGAATGCAGGATGTGGGCAAACTCTCGACTGTTTCCACTGCCAGAAGTTTTGCTGAGGGCAATTGCTTCCTAGTGCCAAGCTCCTTGAGGTTATCCACTGGGCCATCTAGAGAATGCCGTCTTGCAAACCCTACTCTGGACCGAGCAGCTGACCTCTTCTTCCACCCCCCCTTTTCACTATCTCTCTTTTGCCTAATAAATACAGAGGGCTGTGTAAAGCTCAGGGCCCTTGTCCACTAGAGGCAAGGTGCCCCCTGATCCCTTCTTCCAAATACACTCTTTTGTCTCTTTTATTCCCATTTCCCCCACTTTTTTCAGTCCCCCAGGTCTGTGTGGGTTACATAGTGGCGCCCCGAACAGCGACAGGATCGGATGCTCTACAGTTGGCGCCTGTAATCCCAACTACTTGGGAGGCTGAGGCAGGAATCACTTGAACCTGGGAGGCAGAGGTTGCAGTGAGCTGAGATCCTGCCACTGCACTCCAGGCCTGGGTGACGGAGTAAGGCTCTGTCTCAAAACAAAAACCAAAAAAAAGAGTCTCTGTTGCCTAGGCTGGAGTGCAGTGGTGCAAATTATAGCTCACTGCAGCCTCAAACTCCTGGGTTCAAGTGTTCCTCCTGCCTCAGTCTCCCAAGTAGGTGGGACTATGTGTGTGCACCATCATGCCTGGCTTTTTTTTTTTTTTTTTGGTAGAGACAGCATGTTTTAGGCCATTCTTGCATTGCTATAAATAAATACTTGAGGCTGGATAATTTATAAGAAAAGAGGTTTAATTGGCTCATGATTCTAGGCTGTACAGGAAACACAGCACTGGCATCTTGTCCTGCGGAGACCTCAGGAAGCTTACAATCATGGTGGAAGGTGAAGAGGGAGCAGGAGTAAGAGTGGAGGGCGTAGGTGCTGCACACTCAAATAGCTAGGTTTTGCTAGTACTCACTCACTATTGCAAGGGCAGCATCAAGCCATGAGGGATCTGCCCCCATGACTGAAACACCTCCCACCAGGCCCCACCTTGAACATTGGGGATTACATTTCTTTTTTTTTTTTTTTTTTTGTTGAGACAGTCTCCCTCTGTCACCCAGGCTGGAGTGCAGTGGCATGATCTTGGCTCACTGGAAGCTCCACCTCCCAGGTTCATGCCATTCTGCCTCAGCCTCCCAAGTAGCTGGGACTACAGGCGTGTGCCACCACATCCAGCTAATTTTTTTTTTTATTTTTTATTTTTAGTAGAGACGGGGTTTCACCATGTTAACCAGAATGGTCTTGATCTCTTGGCCTTGTGATCTGCCCACCTTGGCCTCCCAAAGTGCTGGGATTACAGGCGTGAGCCACCACGCCCAGCTGACATTGGGGATTACATTTCAATGTGAGATTTGGGCAGGAACAAATATCCAAACTATATCATTCAGCCTCTGGTCCCCCTCCCCCACAAATCTCATGTCCTCACATTGCAAAATACCATCATGCCTTCCTAAGAGTCCCTCAAAGTCTTAACTCATTCCAGCATTAACTCAAAAGTCCAAAATCTTATCTGAGACAAGGCACATCTCTTCTACCTATGAGCCTGTAAAATCAAAAGTTATTTGCTTCCAAGATACAATGGGGGTACAGACATTGGGTAAACATTCCCCTTCCAAAAGGGAGAAAGCCTCAAGAAAGGGAATACAGGCTCCATACAAGTTCAAAACCCAGCAGGGTAGTCATTAAATCTAGCGCAAGCGGTGGGTTCCCAAGACCTTGGGCATCCTCTGCTCAAGGGGCCCCCTCAGGCAGAGATCACTGTTTGTAGACA
Source organism: Theropithecus gelada (assembly GCF_003255815.1). Taxonomy (NCBI): domain Eukaryota; kingdom Metazoa; phylum Chordata; class Mammalia; order Primates; family Cercopithecidae; genus Theropithecus; species Theropithecus gelada. The sequence continues at coordinate 28,891,233 of NC_037687.1, read as the reverse complement.
GCTGTAGCCTTGCCAGGTGGCCCTAGAGAGTAAGGCACGCCGGACTTTTCCAACGTCCTGCAGACCCTACTGTCTCACCTCTTACGGTGATCCAAGAGTGAGGGCCCCTCTCTACTTGGACACCGCCTAAGCTGGCAAGTCCTGCTTGGCTAGGAGCAGGGATACGCACTTGGATGGCAGATTAGGTGACTCCCACCCACTCATGGCATTATGCCTGTCCACAGAGTTTAATAACAATTGGGACTGCTGGGCTGGAGGCTCTAGTGTTGGATTTTGACTGGGGCTGCATGGTCTAAACAGTTGTTTTCACATATTTGGGCTTCTGCTGGAATGGATGAGGGCTTTATTTACACAGTCAACAAGAGGCTAGTCTGGGCTTTATCACAATGTGTTAGAAGATCTCCAAGAGACAAGCAAGCCTCGATGAGCAAGCTTATTTCTCACCTCTGCTTGTGTTACGCTTGCTACTGTCCTATTGGACACAGTGGTCAATCACTATGGGGAATACTATCCAAAGATGTGAATATAGGGATGTAAAAATAAATTAATGCAATAACCACAAAATTATTTCCTTATACATGTTAGATCAACACCATAAATATCCTTGCACATATTTGTTCTCACAAAGAAAAGTTCTATTGAATCAATTCTTAAAATTCATGGCTCAGAGAAAAGGAAAAGTTTAAACTGGGTAACAACAGACTGTACTACAAAAACATTTTACTAATTTATATAGAAACACAATCCTATACCTAGAAATAATGTAATGCTTAAGAACTTTGAATTATGACAAGTATGATAATACTTCATTTAAAGTTGCATGTGATAGACAACATTATTACCTAACATGCAGAAAAAGAAGACTTAAAGAGGCTTAGCATAACAGAATGCCTTTGTTCCATGGCCTTATATTCTAAATATGATTTGTCATTCAATCTTTAAGAATCTTAATAAGGGTTAAAACATTTATATTTCACTTTTACTTTGCATTTGTTTGAATATTAGTAAAACTGGTATTTTAAAAATTTTTTAGGATCATTTACACTAAAAAAATGTGTCCTGTTTATTTCCTTCAGCTATTTATAGGAAATTTTAGGGAGCTTTTAAGTTGATCATCTTTTCCTTATTTTTATTTTTTTGACACAAGAGTCTCGCTCTGTCTCTCAGGCTGGAGTGCAGTGGCAGTTATCTTGGCTCACTGCAATCTCCGCCTCGGGGGTTCAAGCGATTCTCGTGCAACCTCCGCCTCCCGGTTCAAGCGATTCTCGGGCCTCAGCCTTCCTAAATGGGACTACAGGCCTGGGACACCACGCCCAGCTAATTTTTTTTTTTTTTTTTGTATTTTTAGTAGATATGGGGTTTCACCATGTTGGCCAAGCTGGTCTCAAACTCCTGAGCTCAGGCAATCCTCCCGCTTAGGCCTCCCAAAAGTGTTAGGATTACAGGCGTGAGCCACCGCGCCCATCTTTTTTATTTCTTTTTCAGATCTCTTTATAGGTCATGTGAAGGGTGAAGTGGCTCACACCTGTAATCCCAGCACTTTTGGAGGATGAAGTGGGAAGACTGCTTGATGCCAGTTCAAGACCAGCTGGGCAACACAGTGAGACCTCCGTCTCTACAGAAAATTTAAAAATTAGCCAGGTGTGGTGGCGCCCACCTGCAGTCCCAGCTACTCAGGAGCCTAGGAGTTCCAAGTTACAGTGAGTTGTGATCTCCCCAGGCACTCTAGACTGGGCAACAGAGTGGACCTTGCCTCAAAAGAGAGACAAAAAAAAAAAAAAAAAAAAAAAAAAGAAAAGAAAAAAATATCATATACCGACGATGAGAAGAAGGTGAGAATAGGAAATGGAACATGGACTTTAGTTTGATAATTTCTCTGTATATTCATATACTGGTATCTGTATCACACACACAAATTCACACAGGCATTTCCTTTCCCTTATTCTTCTAATACACGAGGTTTGGTTGGATTTATATTTACAGTTCAGCATTACCATGACTTTGCGGATACTATTCGCAGTTGGCACACGTAGTATAATATGATCTCTTTCTTAACCTTTCTTTTCTTTTTTCCTTCCCACCCCCCCCCCCTCCCCTCCCCCGAAGGAGTTTCCCTCCTGTTGCCCAGGCTGGAGTGCAATGACGCCATCTCGGCCCACAGCAACCTCCGCCTCCTGGGTTCAAGCGATTCTCCTGCCTCAGCCTCCCGAGTAGCTGGGATTACATGCATGCACCACCATGCCTGGCTAAGTTTGTATTTTTAGTAGACAGGGTTTCTCCATGTTGGTCAGGCTCGTCTCGAACTCCCGACCTCGGGTGATCCGCCCACCTTGGCCTCCCAAAGTGCTGGGATTACCGACGTGAGCCACCGTGCCCAGCCTCTTATCCAACCTTTCCTTCTCCCTGAAGTGGTCCTGTTCCCTTAATTTCTGGCCACTTCTCCTGACTCCTGCCCTCATATTTGGCTCCACCTGGGTCCCAGGCTCTCCCCTCCGCCTTGGGAACTATACTTTCTGGCTTTTACCCATGCCTTTCACCCAACATAAATTTGGCACGTTCCAACCGTTTTCATTACCTAGTTTGTGACTGCTACCCCTGTTCCGTCAGCGTAGCTAGCAGCCCTCTTCTGCATTCAAAAGGCGCTTCAAGCCACTTTCTGCTAGAAATCCGGCCAAAGGGCGGAGGCGTCCCTTCTCGGCCGGTTCTCCTTTCCCCTCACAAGGAACTGTTTCCTAACCTTAGTACAAAGTGTAAACGTCGCGGCCATCTTAGCCTTCTATTCAGCCGGTGAAAGGGGTTTACCTCCACGCCATTTTTGTCTTGTGTAAACTGGAGGTTCTGTATATGGAACCGTACTTATGAAGGGTTGAGGTGCCAGGATATGGGACAGTTTCAGTGCCCTTTCATTTTCCCGGTCACCTCCGGTCACCAGCGCCAAAACGGCCCCTTTGCCTTGTGTACGTCAGATACTCAAAGATGGCGGCCCCCACGGCGACGAGGGCGCGGCCATCTTGCATCTGCGCAAACGTTGGGAACGCCTCCTACCCTCCGTAGGCAGTGAGGAGGCCGAGAGATGAGGCCAGAGCCGACCAAGTTCTGGGAAGTAAGTTCAGTCACTGGGCGGTCGCTGTGGTGACGGGGGAGGAAATTCTGTCCGTGGGCGGGCGTGTTCGTCGACAGTGGTGACGGACCGGTATCTGTCGGCGCCAGCGTTTGGCGACGCCAGTGGAATTCTTTCAGGAGCTTAGCGTGGGTGCGATTCCTATCGCAGGGGAACTATAAGGGGTCCGTGATGGGTGTGTGTGTGTGTGTGTGTGTGTGTGATCGGGGTGCCTCTGGGACCAGTCACAGGGTCCTCGTGTGGTTTGTGGTTAAAGATCTGTAGAGATCAGCTACTGAGTGCCCAAGTCACATTCTGTTGTCTTTGCTGTTGTCCTTTGGCGGGGGCTCAGTGATTGCGAACTGCAGGGTTTGTTTTCTCAGCGAATCGGTTTCTGGTTCAGGTTTGTTTGGGACTAAATGATTGAGGAACTGTCTTGGGGGTTAAGGTATGGAAGTTTCTGATCCAGGTTTTGGAATTAATCCGAGTGACGGTGGTGGTAGCGCTACAGATTCCGATGTGCGCTGCAACTCTGGAGGCCTGGGATCCATGGCAGGTGGTGGGTTGAGCCCCAGTCCTGGCTGCTGGAACAGAATTGATGCTCGTTAGCATTCCCCTTCTGCCCAAGACCCTTCTCCACGACTGGTTTTTAAATCCCCTTTGGCACCCTCCATCACCCTTTGGTGATGAATCCTCGGAAATGGAAGTTTTTGGCGAGATCAATCATCTAGCATACCTAAAAGTAGTATGTTTTTTTTTTTTTTGAGACGGAGTCTCGCTCTGTCGCCCAGGCTGGAGTGCAGTGGCCGGATCTCAGCTCACTGCAAGCTCCGCCTCCCGGGTTCCCGCCATTCTCCTGCCTCAGCCTCCCGAGTAGCTGGGACTACAGGCGCCCACAACCGCGCCCGGCTAATTTTTTGTATTTTTAGTAGAGACGAGGTTTCACCGTGGTCTCGATCTCCTGACCTTGTGATCCGCCCGCCTCGGCCTCCCAAAGTGCTGGGATTACAGGCGTGAGCCACCGCGCCCGGCTAAAAGTAGTATGTTTTATATTTAAGATGCGGCTTCTACCCTTTGTCCTGCAAGTTACCAGTGTCTTCCTCTTGGATATTTCTTTTCAGGTTCTTTCTGACACAAGTAATATAACATCTCTGCCATGGTAAGCTCGGTTACTCAAAGATAACCTTTGTCAAATTTTTAGAATATTTCAGTTTTAGACGTGTATGTTATGTGCTTAATATTCATAATTCAGATAAATTACATAAATGGTACTATTTTCTTTTTCGCTTTATGTTATGTAATAAACATTTACAAGTTGTTTTTACTGTTTGAGCCGGTGGTACTATAAGTGCATTCACATTAAGTTTATGCATACGATTGGATAGAAGTGAAATGTTTTAAAATGTTTAGGTATCATTTTTAGGAACGTTTTATGGTTATCCATTTATCCACGAATTTTGTTTTTCCTGCCTTTAATCTTCAATCTAGACTATTACTTTTATTGCAGTGTATTGCCTTCTGACTCCCCTTTCCTTATAATTTATAACAAAAGATAAATTAATTTTAAATATTTACTTTATAATTGGTCATCTTACTTAATTCTTAGTATTACAATATTTTTCTCTCTGCCTAACATATTTTTATGTGAAAATTTTTGAACCTATGGAAATATTGAAAGAAGTTTGAGGTTACTACCAGTATGTCTACCACCTAGCTTTTACCATTAACATTGTATTAGATCAGCTCTACTGGTTTTCTAAGTATTCATCCATTCCTCTGTTTGTGAATCATTCCTTATTTGTTGTCGATTTTGGTATATTTCAAAGTAAGTTACAGACATAAGTACCATTCCTCTAAATAATTCTGTATATGATCAATTAGAATTATTCTACTAATAGCCTTTTTTTTTTTTTCTTTTGAGATAGAGTCTCACTGTGTCACCCAGTCTGAAGTGCAGTGGTGCTGTCTCGGCTCACTGCAAGCTCTGCCTCCTGGGTTCATGCCATTCTCCTGCCTCAGCCTCCCAAGTAGCTAGGACTACAGGCACCCGCCACCATGCCCGGCCAATTTTTTTGTAATTTTAGTAGAGACAGAGTTTCACTGTGTTAGCCAGGATGGTCTTGATCTCCTGACCTTGTGATCCGCCCGCCTCGGCCTCCTGAAGTGCTGGGATTACAGGCGTGAGCCACCATGCCCGGCCACTAATAGTCTTTTAATTGCTTTCTTTATTTACTTAATAAGGAAGCATCTGATTTACAGATAATTTTGGTTAGGTATAAAGTGGAGTAAAAGTGGATTTTGAAGTGAAACAAACCTGAATTTTCAGTCCTGATTCTGCTTCTTGCTCATTGTGTGATTGGCATAACTTGTGTCTCTTTCCTTGTTGGCCAAAAGAGGAGTTAAACATTTTTCTCCACGGTTATTTCTGAGGATTATTTATGGTTTTGTCTTTTGTAAAATTTGTACATGTATTCATTTTTTCTCTCCCTTTCTCCTGCCTTGTTTCTCTTTTTTCTGTTAATGAAAACATTTAAAGCCATAAACTTATATTACTGAGCTACCATCAGCAATTTTATTTTAAGTGTAGAATGCTAATATTTTTCGGACGTAAAATAGTTTTCCCCATGAAAAATCCAGTGAAGAAAGTAAAAATGACCTGTCAGATAGCACACTTTTGCCAATATTACCTTTTCAGAAAGTTCTAGAAATGGGGTTTTGGGTTACCAGGGGTACCTTTACTGGCAATTTTCAATAGAATGTTAAATTATTCCCAGAATTATTCTGCTCTTAATACTGACTCTTGATCTGTATATGCTTTAGGAGGATATAAGATTTTTCTATTTAAATTTTGTATCCAGCCACCTGACTAACGGAATACAGACATTTTAGGCAAATACTGATAATTTGCCCCTTATATTCAGAAGTCATCTTTGATGATTTTTTATACCGCATTCTACTGAGTAGCATTCTAGACCCAAATTGTCAACTCTGCCATTGTAATGTGACAATAGTCTGAGACGAGATGTCATGGAATGCATCTAGCTGTGTTCCCATAAGACTTTATTGGTGGTTCAGGTCCTGGATACTATATTACTGACTGTTGATTTAGGTGACGATATGGCTTTTCTGCACTAATTCACAGTTGGGCAACTAGAGCCCAGGGACTAAATCTCCCAGCGCCTGTTTCTGTTAATAAAGTTTTGTTGGGACCTGGCCACAATCATTAGTCCATTTTTTTTGTATATGGGCATTTTTGAGCTAGAGTTGAGTAGCTGCCATGGAAACCATAGACCTCTCTTTTAATGTGGAAATAATTTTTTTTTAATTAGTTTTATTGCTGACACTATTGATTACGAATAACATATAAACTTATTTGTTAATGTTATGGTAATTAGTATTTTTTATTCTTCTGCTATGCAGACATCTTAAAATACTTTTTCGTTTGCCATCTTCCTACTTTATATGTTCTTATGGAATATTTTAACACTATATATGTTAAAACTTCAGGAAGTTTTTCCAGTCAATGCTGATTTAGATTTTATTACTTACTTACCATTTTGTTGCTCTTCAGACCTTGCTCCTCTGCTTGCACTGGAGTCATCTTTCTTTTGCTTGAAGAATATCCATTAGGATTTGTTGTAATATGTAATTCCTCAAGGATATTTTTGCTGAGTATCCTTTATACATTTATAATACTTTGCAAGTATCAAGATGTGCATGGCGGCCGGGTGCAGTGGCTCACGCCTGTAATCCCAGCACTTTGGGAGGCCGAGATGGGTGGATCACTTGAGGTCAGGAGTTCAAGACCAGCCTAGCCAACTTGGTGAAACCCTGTTTCTGCTAAAAATACAAAAATTAGCTGGGCATGGTAGCATGCACCTGTAATCCCAGCTACTCGGGCGGCTGAAGCAGGAGAATTGCTTGAACCCAGAAGATGGAGGTTGCATTGAACAGAGATCATACCACTGGAGTCTTACTCACTCCAGCCTGGGCGATGGAGTGAGCAAGATTCCGTCTCAAAAAAAAAAAAAAGTTAAAGATGTGGATGGTAATGAATAATTTAAATAAGATAGTGCTTATCAATTGCTTAGGACAATGTTCTCAAATTACAGTATATGCATCCTAGAATGTCAAAAGACCTCTGGAAAAGGTAGATGGGTATACATGGTTTTAAAGACAAAATGTATGCATCTTAGCTGTTTGTGTGACCTCTTTCCTAAAACTGATCTGCCTGAAGATTGCCCTCCTGCTGGGCATCACGTGTGATGATTCTTTTTCCCACATTCTCTTTTTTTTTCTTTCTTTTTTTTTTTTTTTTTTTGAGACGGAGTTTCGCTCTGTCGCCCAGGCTGGAGTGCAGTGGCCGGATCTCAGCTCACTGCAAGCTCCGCCTCCCGGGTTTACGCCATTCTCCTGCCTCAGCCTCCCGAGTAGCTGGGACTGCAGGCGCCCGCCACCTCGCCCGGCTAGTTTTTTGTATTTTTTAGTAGAGACGGGGTTTCACCGTGTTCGCCAGGATGGTCTTGATCTCCTGACCTCGTGATCCGCCCGTCTCGGCCTCCCAAAGTGCTGGGATTACAGGCTTGAGCCACCGCGCCCGGCCCATTCTCTTTCACTTACTAGCAGTAATCGTACTATGTCAACTTTATATGGAAGGGTGCTGTACCTCCCCTATACTCAGAATATTATGTTTTACTAGCCCAGATATAAAAGCTTCTGGAGCACTAAATAAAAGGATAGACAGCTATTTGGGGGCCTTGATTTAAGGTGAGCATATAGGAACAGTGACAACATCTGGGCCTAAAAAGAATGTACCACTCAGAGTAATTTGCTCTTCAGCCCACAGGTGCTGAGAACAGGAGAAATCAAGTGAAGGAAGGAGGCAGAGTTTTCAAGACTTGGGTGTCATCATTGCTGGGGACATCCTTGATTGGCGATTGAAGTTTCTGAACAGAAATTTAGAGCTGATTCAGAAGAGACAAATACAGAACATCCAAGTTAGCAGTCATTTCCCAAATTTAGGAGACAATGATGCAGGCCCAGGTGACTTTTGGTTTGTTTTATTCCTTCCTTTATTCTCCATTGTATTTTTAGAGTCTTGTAAAAATCAAGGTAATTAATCAGAAAAGTATAAATTGGAAATAATCGGGACCTGGAGAAATCTGGGCAAAGAAGGATCAGGGATATAGGATTCGTAGTACATGATTCATGTTGAAATTTGTGACTGTGTGGGACCCCGTAGGTTACATTGGCTGTAAATTTGCCTCTAGTATCTCTGACAGCTATACAAGAGGATCATAGTAAGTTACATCAGCTGTGAGAAAGCAGTCCAGTTTCTTGAGGGATGTTAATGTTTCGTGGCATATAATTCTGAGACTCACATACATCTTTGATAGTTCTTCACAAAGGTGTTGTGGTAGTTGGTGTTCTTAACTGCAGCCTTCTCATAAATGCAAAAGTAGATTTCTTGTAGCTGTTTCTTCATTGTATTTAATGTTATTAATGCTGTCTAATAACGTACACATACATATGAATTTGTGTGGATACATGTGTCTACATATATATTCTAAGGATTTTTTTTTTTTCCCAAATTTGCTTAATCATGGCCGGGCGCTGTGGCTCACGCCTGTAATCCCAGCACTTTGGAAGGCTGAGGTGGGTGGATCACCTGAGGTCAGGAGTATGAGACCAGCCTGGCCAACATGGCAAAACCTCATGTCTACTAAAAATACAAAAAACAGCCAGATGTGGTGGCATGTGCCTGTAATCCCAGCTACTAGGGAGGCTGAGGCAGGACAATTGCTTGAACCTGGGAGGCAGAGGTTGCAGTGAGCTGAGATTGTGCCACTGCACTCCAGCCTGGGCAACAGAGTGAGACTCCATCTCAAAAAAACAAAACAAGCAAACAAAAAAATAAATTTGCTTAATCATCTAATAATCTTTGTGCTTTATACATGTTTTATATAGTTTCTTTTATTTCATTCAGAATAAAATAATAATATGGTTAACTATATTAACCATAGTTATTTAGTATGCATTATCTGGTGATACTGGCATCTGCCATGTCTTCATTACAGAGTTTGATATTGGCCTGAAAGCTCATAGTGAATTTAAGAATCTGTATTATTCATCTACTTGTAACTAGCATATACTTATAACTAGTTTGGTATTGGGAAATAGATGCTATATATTATAGATGTTCTTTCACTGGCAAGAGGATTGGATAGCTGTGTATTACAGACATTTCTTTGACTTTCAATGTTGTTGAATGAATGGATGACTGCACAATTACAGAATATTTTACTAGGATTCTTATTCTGTCACAATGTACTGAGGAAAAAACCCCACCAGCTTCCTATATGGGGAAAATGAGCAGAATGACTTCCTTGACATTCTTTTCCTATCAGCAAAAGAATATCACTTCATTAAACAGGAGTGTGTTATTATAGGAATCCCTAACACTGGAGGATGTGGCTGTGGACTTCACCTGGGAGGAGTGGCAGTTCCTGAGCCCTGCTCAGAAGGACCTGTACCGGGACGTGATGTTGGAGAACTACAGCAACCTGGTGGCAGTGGGTGAGGACAGCTGCCCTGTGTCACTCAGATGGTGCCCAGTCAGTGGCCTTCCTTTCTCAGCTGCTTACCTGCAGTACTCTGAAGTGGTGGATTCTCACATCATTCTCTCGCCCCACACAAGAGAGTATAATCTACCTTCTTGTGACAGAAAAGCCTTGATGTTACAGACTTGACACCTGTGTAGTTCTTAAAATGTAACATTCTCCTTTTTCAACATTGCCAGCCCCATTCGATTTGTCTAAATTTTCTGTCATTTCCCATGAACAGGGTATCAAGCCAGCAAACCAGATGCACTATCCAAGTTGGAACAAGGAGAAGAACCTTGCACAACAGAAGATGAAATCTACACTCGAATCTGTTGTGGTGGGTGAGAGGACCAGCCAGGTGGACAGCCACAGACATCATGTTCTGCTCACACAGAGCAGACGTCAAAGCAGTGAGGGCATCTGAAGACACAGCAACAGCCCCTCCATGACTCCTTCTTCCCAGGAAGAGCTCTTTTTTGTTGTAGTATGGAAAATATGCCCCACTTTCTTTCTTTCTTTCTTTTTTTTTTTTTTAAATGGAGACTCGCTCTGTCACCAGGCTAGAGTGCAGTGGCACGATCTTGGCTCACTGCAACCTCTGCCTCCCGGGTTCAAGGGATTCTCCTGCCTCAGCCTCCCGAGTAACTGGGACTACAGGCACATGCCACCATGCTCAGCTAATTTTTGTATTTTTAGTAGAAATGGGGTTTCACCATATTGGTCTTGATCTCTTGACCTCATGATCTGCCTGCCTTGGCCTCCCAAAGTGCTGAGATTAGAGGCGTGAGCCACCAGGCCCGGCCCCCACTTTTTTTTCCTTGAGATTTCATCTTTGTTTATTTTATACACATCTTGTTTTTGTCTACATAATTATCTTCTTAGGATTTTCAAATCTGCTTTTTCTCGTCCACTGTCACTCTGTCTCTGCTTGTGTATTACCTCTCTTGCTATGAAATTCCACTTTCCAGGACTCTCCAGAAAGAGAGACCTTTGCACTCATGACTTTTTTCTGCCTACTGTATCTTCCTGCCCTAGTAGGAAAATAATAATTTTCCTTCATTATTGCCACTCTGGGAATCATTATTCCCTCATTTTCTCCACTCTGGATGCTGTGCCCATGATAACCTGGTCTCTAATTGGCATCTATGTGGTTCTTAAGTTCTCTTATTCCTCCTATACTGAATACTGAGTTTCTCCATACTTTTTTTTTTTTTTGGAAACAAGGTCTCATCTGTCACCCAGGCTCACTGCAGCCTTGACCTCCTGGGCTCAAGCGATCCTCCCACCTCAGCCTGAAAGCTTGCACCTAGTTTCAGACTCAGTATGCCTGCACCCAGGTTATTAAAAAGCTTTATTGCTTACACACAAAAAACAAATAAATAAAATAGGGTTTTCACTAAAGAGTCACCTCACACCATGGCAGTTTTTAAAAATAGTTTAAATAGTTTATTTCAAAGCAAGAAGATGGAGTGATTGACTGTTCTCTTCTTTCCTAGAAATCAGGAAAATTGATGATCCTTTGCAGCATCACTTGCAAAATCAAAGTATTCAGAAGAGTGTGAAACAATGCCATGAACAGAATATGTTTGGAAATAGTGTTAATCAGAACAAAAGTCATCTCCTGCTGAAGCAAGATCCTGATACCTTTGACTTACATGAAAAACCTTCAAAATCAAATTTAAGTTTTGAAAACCAGAAAAGGAGCTCTGGCCTAAAGAACTCTGCTGAGTTTAATGGAGATGGGAAATCCCTTTTTCATGCTAACCATAAACAATTTTATACTGAAATGAAGTTTCCTGCAATTGCAAAACCTATTAATAAGTCCCAGGTCGTTAAGCAACAGAGAACTCATGACATAGAGAATGCCCATGTATGCAGTGAATGTGGGGAAGCCTTCCTCAAGTTGTCTCAGTTTATTGATCATCAGAGAGTTCACACTGGAGAAAAACCTCATGTATGCAGTATATGTGGGAAAGCTTTCTCCAGAAAATCCAGGCTAATGGACCATCAGAGAACTCATACAGGACTGAAACATTATGAATGCACTGAATGTGACAAAACGTTCCTCAAGAAATCACAGCTCAATATACATCAGAAAACTCATATGGGAGAGAAACCTTACACATGTAGTGAATGTGGGAAAGCCTTCATCAAGAAGTGTCGGCTCATTTATCATCAACGAACTCATACAGGAGAGAAACCCCATGGATGCAGTGTATGTGGGAAGGCCTTCTCTACAAAGTTCAGTCTCACTACACATCAGAAAACTCATACAGGAGAAAAACCTTATATATGTAGTGAATGTGGAAAAGGCTTCATTGAGAAGAGGCGTCTTACTGCACATCATCGAACTCATACTGGTGAGAAACCCTTTATATGCAATAAATGTGGCAAAGGCTTCACCTTGAAGAACAGTCTTATCACACATCAGCAAACTCATACAGAAGAGAAATTATATACATGCGGTGAATGTGGAAAAGGCTTTTCAATGAAGCACTGTCTCATGGTACATCAACGAACTCATACTGGAGAGAAACCTTATAAATGCAATGAGTGTGGAAAGGGCTTTGCCTTAAAGAGCCCACTCATCAGACATCAGCGAACACATACTGGAGAGAAACCCTATGTATGCACCGAATGTCGAAAAGGTTTCACCATGAAGAGTGACCTCATTGTACATCAACGAACTCATACTGCAGAGAAGCCATATACATGCAATGATTGTGGAAAAGGTTTCACTGTGAAGAGCCGCCTTATTGTGCATCAACGAACTCATACTGGAGAAAAACCCTATGTATGTGGTGAGTGTGGAAAAGGCTTTCCAGCAAAGATCCGGCTAATGGGACATCAACGAACTCATACAGGAGAGAAACCTTATATTTGCAATGAGTGTGGAAAAGGCTTCACTGAGAAGAGTCATCTCAATGTACATCGGCGCACTCATACAGGAGAGAAACCCTATGTATGCAGTGAATGTGGCAAAGGCTTAACTGGCAAAAGCATGCTCATTGCACATCAGCGAACTCATACTGGGGAGAAACCTTATATATGCAATGAATGTGGAAAGGGCTTCACCATGAAGAGTACTCTTGGTATACATCAGCAAACTCATACTGGAGAGAAGCCATACAAATGCAATGAATGTGATAAAACCTTCAGGAAGAAGACATGCCTCATACAACATCAGCGATTTCACACAGGAAAGACTTCCTTTGCATGCACTGAATGTGGAAAATTCTCTTTGCGCAAAAATGATCTTATTACACATCAGAGAATTCACACGGGAGAGAAACCATACAAATGCAGTGACTGCGAGAAAGCCTTCACTACAAAGTCAGGGCTCAATGTTCATCAAAGAAAACATACAGGAGAGAGGCCCTATGGATGTAGCGATTGTGGGAAAGCTTTTGCCCACTTGTCTATCCTTGTTAAACACAAGAGAATTCACAGGTAGTCATTTTGGGAAAGCCTCTTGCCAAATGTAGGCCCTCAAGATATCTGCAAAGAAGAGTAATTTCGTGAATGCAGACTATGTTTGTTTGTTTAGTGATCAATTACCTCATATTTTGTGTCAGAGAAAACAGTACAAAACATTTGAGAAAATATCTTAGGACATTATGTCTAAAAATTGTATACTGAGAAAAACCCTATGAATGTGGAAGACTATGAAAGCCTTTGGTGGGAGGATAAACCCCCTCAGAAGTGATCATAGATCATGAATAAACTACTAATTGGTGGAAATGTAATAATTATAGGGAAGTCTTTGCCCAAAAATAAAACCTCAGTAGATTGAGAGAGTTCACACTGGAGAAATACTTTCCTCTGGCAGTGAATATGGCAGGGTTTTCAATAAAATGTTTTGCCTCATCATGTGCCAGGAAATAATGCAGAAAATAACTTATGAAAACAGTCAATGTACAAGACTTTCAGGAAAATGTCAGATAACTTAATGCAAGAAAGAAGCCTTGACAAAATGATGGATGAGAGCTTTCTGTCACAATTATAACCTTAGAAGATAATAGCCTCATGTGCATTTGGGAACAGGATACCTTGAGCCATATTCCTAGTTGCCTTGTCACTGATTTTATACATTTTAAATTGTGACTTCCTCTAATCATGAATTAAAATTTAATATTGTATACAATATAGGAATATTTTTTGCCTGCCTCATTTTGTTATATGATTAACTCCTTCATTTCTTTAGTTCTAAGTTTGTCTTATTTCAGAATAACTGAAGTACTTCAGAATGAAACTGGATAGAGTATATTCAATTCATAAGTGTAATTGAACATACTTGAATGTGTTTAAGTTTATAAGTAACATCAGGTGTTATGAAATTAATATAAATAAGATGTGTAAGTTTTTATTTTGAAATAAGTTTAGATTCACAAAATCTTACCAAAATATCCCAGGATTCTTGAATGCGCTTAACCCAGCTTCTTCCAAAGATAACACCTTACATAAGCATAGTTCATTACCAAATACAGGAAAGTGAAATTGTTACAATACTGTTAACTACAGAATTTATTTGGAAATCACCAGTTTTAACATGCGTGCATTTTTGTTTGGTTTTTATATGTAGCTTTAAGAAATCTTACCACATATATTGATTCATGTCACCACCTCCACAATCAAGATTCAGAATTTTGCATCAGTGCAAACTCCCTCATGCTCCCTTTTTATAGTCACAACCTCTCCTCAACCCTAACCCTTAGCAATCAGAAATCTTTTCATCTTTAGTTTTGTCATTAGTAGCATGTTATAAAAATGGAATCATACAGCATGTACCCTTTTGGTATTGGCTATTTGACCTAAAGCAAATTAACCTGAAATCCAACCAAATTGTTTTGTGTATCATTTTTTTTTTATTGGTGACTAATAATCTATGATATGAATATACCACAATTTGTTTATTCACCCACTGAAGGACTTTAGGGTTGTTTCCAGTTTTTCTTATTTTTACAAATAAAAATCATATGAACATTTGTGCACACGGGCTTTGTGTGAGCACAATTTTTCATTTCTCTAGGATAATTACTGAAAAGTATGATTCATGGGTCATAAGGTAAGTGTATGTTTACCTTTGTAAGATACTAACCAGAGTGGTGTTTCATTGCTTACCAGCAATATATACAGAGGTTCAGTTGCTCCGCATTCTTCCACTTGATGCTGTCGTATTTTTTTTGTTTTGTATTCTTTTGTTTTTGAAATGGAGTCTTGCTCTGTCCCCCATTCTAGAGTGCAGTGGTGCAATCTTGGCTTGCTGCAACCTCCGTCTCCCGTGTTCAAGTGATTCTTCTGCCTCAGCCTTCCAAGTAGCTGGGATTACAGGCACACGCCGCCATGTCCAGCTAATTTTTGGATTTTTAGTAGAGACAGGGTTTCACCATGTGGGCCAGGATGGTCTCGATCTCCTGACCTCGTGATCTGGCCACCTCGGCCTCCCAAAGTGCTGGGATTACAGGTGTGAGCCACCACATCCAGCCAGTTTTGCTTTTAATGTTTAGCAATATGATCCATTTAAATTGATCTTTGTATACAGGGTAAGCATTAATTTAAAGTTCAGCCTATGGTTGCCCAGTTGATTCAACAGTATTGAAAACACTGTCCTCTTTTCATTAAATTGATTTTGAACATTTGTAAAAATCAGTTGCCTGTTCTTGTGTCCATTTCTTGACTCTATTCTGTTGATATGCGTGTCTATCACTCCACTAATAATACCATATGGCGATTATTGTCATATCGTGATTTTAGTCATAAAATGGAGTAGTCAGAGTCTGCCAGCTTTATTTTTCTTTTTCAAAATAGTTTTGCCTATTCTAGTTTCTTTGCTTTTCTGTATAAATTTTAAGTATAAGTTTGTCTATATCCACAAAAAGTCCTTTGGGAGTTTTATTGAGATTGCATTAAATGTATAATCAAAGTTGGTTTATTTGCCATCTTTACTGTGTTGAATCTTCCAACCAACTATGCCTCTCCACTTAATTAGGCTTTCCTTGCTTTTTTTTTTTTAAGTCAGTGTTTCTGAATTTATAGCATATACATTACTTATGTCTTGGTAAATATTTAAGTGGATCATATTTTTGCAGTGATTTTTAAATTTTTTAATTTTTTTTGGAGATAGAGTCTCACTCTGACGCCCAGGCTGGAGTGCAGTGGCACGATCTCGGCTCACTGCAAGCTCCGCCTCCTGGGTTCATGCCATTATCCTGCCTCAGTCTCCCAAGTAGCTGGGACTACAGGCACCTGCCACCACACTCGGCTAATTTTTTTTCTATTTTTAGTAGAGACGGGGTTTCACCGTGTTAGCCAGGCTGGTCTCTATCTCCTGACCTTGTGATCCGCCTGCCTCGGCCTCCCAAAGTACTGGGATTACAGGCGTGAGCCACCGCGCCTGGCCTGCCATTATTTTATACTGTTTTTTTTTTTTGTGACAGAGCCTCATTCTGTTGCCCAGGCTGGAATGCAATCGTGCAGTCTGGGTTCACTGCAACCTGCGCCTCCCAGGTTCAAGTGATCCTCCTGCTTATCTTCCCAAGTAGCTGCGACTACAGGCATGCACCAACACACCTGGCTAATTTTTGTATTTTTTTTTTAGAGATGAGGTTTCACCATTTTGCCTAGGCTGGTCTCGAACTCTGGGCTCAAGTGATCTGCCCACCTCAGCCTCCTAAAGGCTGAGATTACAGGTGTGAGCCCCTGCTCCTGGCCATATTTTTGGAGCTATTACAAATGTTCTTGTGTTCATAATTTAGCTTCCAATTGTTCATTGTTATTCTTTAGAAATAAAATTTATTTGAGTGTGTGTTGACTTTTCACCTTATGACTGCTAAACTCACTTGTCTAGTTCTGTAGACTCCTTGGGATTATATTTGTATAATCATGTCTTCTGTGAAGACGGGCAGTGATATTTCTGCGTTCCAGTGTTTTCTTTTCCTTTTCTTACCTTTCTTCACGGGCTAGGGCTTCCACTTCATTAAATAGGTACAGTAAGAGTGGACATTTTGGCCATGTTTGCAATTTTAGGAGAGAAGTATTCAGTCTTTTTAAAAATATGTTAGCTATAGAATATTTTTTACATACTTTTTTTTCTTAACCAGGTTCAGGAAATTCCTTTGTAATCCTAAAATTTTAGCTATTATCTCTTAAAATATTCTTTGTTAACTTTTTTCTTGTGATTCCTATCTGGCCTAGGTGTTGTGGCTCATGCCTGTAATCCTAACACTTTGGGAGGCTAAGACAGGAGGATTGCTTGATAATCAGGAGTCTGAGAGCAGCCTCAGCAAAATAGCGAAACTCCAGCTCTATTTAAAACAACGAGTACATCTGATGTCTTACAAGTATTTAAAACTTTTCTTCTTTTCTTTCTGGTGGATAATTTATTTTGCTCTCCAAGTTTGCTCAACGTTTCTTCTGACATTGCAATCTGCTGGTGATATTATCATGTGAATTTTTAACTGTTACCGTATTTTTCAGCACAAACATTTATATTGGATTCTTTATTATATTTTCAATGTCTTTGTTGAGATTTTCTTTTATGGGATTATTGCCATATTTTCCTTTAAACACTTAAATATGTCCGAAATATTTTCCTTTATGTTTTTATTTTTATTTTTATTTTTATTTATTTATTTTTTTTGAGACGGAGTCTCGCGCTGTGTCACCCAGGCTGGAGTGCAGTGGCGCGATCTCGGCTCACTGCAAGCTCCGCCT
Organism: Theropithecus gelada; assembly: GCF_003255815.1. NCBI lineage: Eukaryota > Metazoa > Chordata > Mammalia > Primates > Cercopithecidae > Theropithecus > Theropithecus gelada. Next base: position 28,873,818 of record NC_037687.1, on the reverse strand, counting down.
CCCAGGTTCAGGCCATTCTCCTGCCTCAGCCTCCGAGTAGCTGGGACTACAGGCGCCCGCCACCACGCCCGGCTAGTTTTTTGTATTTTTAGTAGAGACGGGGTTTCACCATGTTAGCCAGGATGGTCTCGATCTCCTGACCTCGTGATCCGCCCGCCTCGGCCTCCCAAAGTGCTGGGATTACAGGCTTGAGCCACCGCGCCCGGCCTCCTTTATGTTTTTAAATACATTTATCGTACTGCCTTTGAAGCTATTGTCCGCTATTCTTCACTAGGGCCGACTCAGAGTTAGTTTTAATGACTGCTTTGTTTTCTGAGTATTAATGACTCTTGGCTGTTTATTTGCAAATATGTTATTTTTGCTGCTGTTGGAACCCGAACATTTTGCATCTTCAACTCCTTTTTCCTTTTACTACTAAAATTCACAGCACATCCAGTGAGACCTGAACAGGACTGAAACCTTCAGTGTTTTTGTTGTGGCCGCCCCAGTGACATCTTGGCTTCTACAAACCTCATCCAGCCAGTTGTCTGCGGTTTCTTCTGTTTTATGGACCCTGGACTTTCTGTAAGATGGTGGTTCCCGTGGTGCTCCTGCCAAACGGCTCAGGGATGCAGCCATCTTTCCATTTTGCTCCTTAGATAGTTTCTGGCCTCTGAAAACCTATGCAGTTAGCGCAGTGTCGTGACAGTCTCTTGTAAGGAGGAAGGGAGGGTACTGGAGTCCCCCAAAGACATTTGCATTTCTTCCCACCTCCCTGAGCCATGGCAACCCGTTGCGGTCACTCCCATCAGAAATGGCATAATATGCTCTATGAGGTAAAACAGCTATGTTACCTCATATAAAATGTTCAAAGCCAGAACTTGGACTTTGGGAAATGTCCCATATCCCTCTCCGGAAGCCCGCCTCCCAGCCTCTCGGTGTTCTTGGAGACGGCGAAGGATGGGGTTGCAGCACCAGAATTCCAGATTCGGAAGTAGGTTCCGATATGTGTTCGGCCTTTGGTAGCTGCTACTGTAGCCTTGAGAGCCTGATGCAGCGTGTGAATCCGGATGGGGAGCTTGTGGGGACCACGAAGTGGAAATGCATGTGAATGTCCGTGTTCAGGGGTTTTATTTCAGTTTAGTCACCGAGGAATATGGGTGTGAGAAAGGGACCCTTGGGAGGTCGAAGGTTAAGGCTTAGTTTTAAGAGTTTAATGACTGAGGGTCCCACGGACAGAACTTGGGGTCTACATATTCACTCTTCATGGGTCTCAGTAATTGAAAACTGGATGGAAAGTGTCTCTCAGTGAATGCAGTTTTTTGCTCAGGTTTGCAATTTAATATGGGGCTCAGACACAGAGAAGCCCGAGCTAGGAAAAGGAGTGGCGTGAATGAAAGGTCTAGGGGGAGGAGTGTCAAAGGAATGCCTCTGCGGTAAGTTTTAAATTGAATTTGAAGGCAATTTTATTTCGGGGAAGACGGGGCTTGTCTGTGTTTGAGAATGTAATGAGGCTGGAGGCTTTGAGGTGTGCAGTTGAAGGTTAGTGGTTGCTTTGAGGCTAATTGGATGCTGGAAACACTTCCTGTCAGTCTTTCAAGTCCAAATCTGTCCTGAAGGTTTCTATTAAAAAACTTTGTCTTCCTGCATCCACTCTTCTCATTGCACCCATAAAAATCAGAGTGGTTCAGGGTGACGAAGTGGTGTCTTTACCGAGGATACTTGATCTGTCACCCAGGCTGGGGTGCAGTGGCGTGATTTAGGCTCGCTGAAACCTCCGCCTCCCGGGTTCAAGCAATTCTCCTGCCTCAGGCTCCCGAGTAGCTGGAATTACAGGCGCGCCCCACCGCGTCCGGGTAATTTTTGTATTTTCAGTAGAGACGGATTTCGCCATGTTGGCCAGGCTGGTCTTGAACTCCTGACCTCATATGATCCGCCTGCCTCGGCCTCCCAAAGTGCTGGGATTACAGGTGTGAGCCACCGTGCCCCACCTCACTTTCTTCAATGTTGTGTTTAGAAGCACAAACTTAAAAAAAAAATTAAGGGCCGGGCGCGGTGGCTCAAGCCTGTAATCCCAGCACTTTGGGAGGCCGAGACGGGCGGATCACGAGGTCAGGAGATCGAGACCATCCTGGTGAACACGGTGAAACCCCGTCTCTACTAAAAAAAAATACAAAAAAAAACTAGCCGGGCGAGGTGGCGGGCGCCTGTAGTCCCAGCTACTCCGGAGGCTGAGGCAGGAGAATGGCGGGAACCCGGGAGGCGGAGCTTGCAGTGAGCTGAGATCCGGCCACAGCACTCCAGCCTGGGTGACAGAGCAAGACTCCGTCTCAAAAAAAAAAATAAAAAAAAAAATTAAGTCCACTTTATTAATTTTATTTCGTTTTATGACTCATCCTTTACTCTCCTCTCAGAATTAACCCACGTCCATGAAGATTATCTCCCTTTTTCTTCTCTAAGTTTTATACTTTTTCCTCTTAAACTTAGATCAGTGATCTATTTTAAGTTAACTTTTGTGTATGGTTTAAGGGTCTTACCTAATTTTTCTGCATGTGGATATCCAGTTATCCCAGTGCCGCTTGTTGAAAAGACTATCCTTATTGAATTGTCTTGGCACTTTTGTCAAAAAGCTCTTAATATTTTTATACTCTCAATTCTGGTTCTGCTCTTCCCATTGGCACCTTTACTAAAAGTGGCCTTCCTAGGAGGCCCAACCCCAATCTTAACTCAGGTGCCTCCTCTTTTCCTTTAGTCTGTCATGGCCAGGCTCACATCATAACTCCTTCTCGAAATCTCTTCTTTCTTTTCTTCTTTCTTCTTCCTTTCTTCTTTTCTTTCTTCTTCCTCTTCTTTCTTCTTCCTTCTTCTTCTTCTTCTTCCTCTTCCTCTTCTTCTTCTTCTTTAAATAATAATGTTTTCGAGGCCAGGCGTGGTGGCTTACGCCTGTAATCCCAGCACTTTGGGAGGCCGAGGCACGCAGATCACGAGGTCAGGAGATCGAGACCATCATGGCCAACATGGTGAAACCCCGTCTCTACTAAAAATACAAAAATTAGCGGGCGTGGTGGCGCGTGCCTGTAGTCCCAGCTACTCGGGAGGCTGATGCAGGAGAATCGCATGAACGGGGAAGGCAGAGGTTGCAGTGAGCCGAGATCTTGCCATTGAACTCCAGCCTGAGGACAGAGCAAGACTCTGCCTCAAGAAAATTACAATTAGTTTTTCTTTCTTCACCCTCCACCCGGAATACTTGCTATTTTTCTGTTCTCAAAAACCGCTTCCTGCAAGCTGTTTTTTGCCAGACGCTTTCCCGTGGGTGTCTGCCTACCTGATGTGTTGCCTTCTCCCTTTCTACCTGATGTGTTACCTGTTCCATTTCCAATTCATTCTCTGGGATACCTACACCTGGCTGCACTGTTACTTGTCTTTTTCAAAATCCTTTTTTTTTTTTTTTTAATTTAACAAAGTGGATGGCAAAGCGCTAAAGTAAATTTAGCTTGCCCCATATTTGCCTGATAAAGCTTGAGTCTCTGAAAATCTGCCCCTTTTCGCAAGACTTTAAGTGCCAGGAAACGAGGCGATTTCAGTGACTTCTCATCTTCCCTGGCTGCTGGCTCAAAAACCTGCCATTGCCTCTGTACGTCTGATTTTCAAACATGGCTGCCGTCATGGAGCCACAGCTGTGGGCGCGGCCATATTACAGCCTAGGAAACGCCGTAAATGCGGTTGTCCTTGCTCTTTTAACATTTTAGGTTCTCCTCGGCCGCCGTAGGTGGACCATAAACCTGTGCGAGGACTCCAGAAGTAGAAGCAGTTTACGGAAGTGTAACGTTGAGGTCCTCCTTGTGGATCTGGAGAAAATAGAGGTCAGTGTGTGGTTTTGTCTCTGAAAGTTTTTTCAGGTTTTGTCTCAGTGGAAGGTTTGGGAGGTCTGAGGACGTGTTGTATCCTGGACCACGTAGTGTTTCGCAGGAAGACCGGGGAGCGCCGCGGTGCAGGCATTTGGGAGATACCTGGTAGGAGTCTGTGATCCCCCTGTCTGTGGGCCGCGTCCCTTTGGTGTGAATACAATGACTAAGGGTCTGTGGTGATCAACGACCGTGTCCTAACTGTCAAGTTATGAATCACTCTGCTTGTAAAGGATGGAGGTGGCGCTTAGGATCGATGCGGCGTCTGCTTCGGGTTCAGGATTTAATTTGGGACTCAGTGATGTTGGAGTTGGGGAGGATGTCCTTCACTGGAGAGTGTCTGGTCTGTGGTTCGGATGAGTAAGAGGCATGAGGCCAGTGTCTGTGGTACAAAGGCTTGTGAGGGCTGAAGCTTTCAAGACTTTGGAGCCCTGGGTTCTGGGTTGAGGTTCGAACCTTGGTTACTGGGGGAAAAGGCGACACAGCCCCCAGCGTTAGTTCGAAACCATGTATCTACTCTTCTCATCCTTGAAGTGGCTATTTACAGATTGGGGGGTCATGGCTATTTACAGACTGGGGGGTCAAGTTCAGTCATACCCTCCGATTATATATTGTCTATGACTGTAAAGGCAGCATTGAGTTGTTGTGACAGAGACCTCATGACCGGCAAAATCGAAAATGTTGCCAACTACTGCATTCACTTGTTTTATTTTTTATTTTATTTTATTTTTTATTTTTGAGACAGAGTTTCCCTTTTGTCTCCCAGGCTGGAGTGCAATGGCACAATCTCGACTCACTGCAACCTCCGCTTCCCGGGTTCAAGCGATTCTCCTGCCTCAGCCTCCCGAATAGCTGGGATTACAGGCGCTCGCCACCACGCCCGGCTAGTTTTGTATTTTTAGTAGAGACGGGGTTTTACCACGTTGGCCAGGCTGGTCTCGAACTCCTGACCTCCGGTGATCCGCCCGCCTCGGCCTTCCAAAGTGCTGAGATTACAGGCGTGAGCCACCACACCCGGCCTTCACTTCTTTTTTTTTTTTTTTTTTTGGAGACGGAGTCTCGCTCTGTCACCCAGGCTGGAGTGCAGTGGCCGGATCTCTGCTCACTGCAAGCTCCGCCTCCCGGGTTTACGCCATTCTCCTGGCTCAGCCTCCCGAGTACCTGGGACTACAGGCGCTCGCCACCTCACCCGGCTAGTTTTTTGTACTTTTTAGTAGAGACGGGGTTTCACCGTGTTAGCCAGGATGGTCTCGATCTCCTGACCTTGTGATCCGCCCGTCTCGGCCTCCCAAAGTGCTAGGATTACAGGCTTGAGCCACCGCGCCCGGCTCACTTCTTAATATATAGTGACAGTGGTACTTGCCCGTCTTATATTCACACTTTCTTATCAGACTCTCCATTTCGTGAAGTATTCATCCCCGTGGCTAGGTGACCCAAATCCCAGTTTCTTAGTAAGGCCTGGTTGGTCTTAGCCAATCTTGGTGATTCCAGTTGCCATTGCTAGTGATAGGTTTGATATGGACATGAGCTTAGGCATATGGTGCAATTCTAGCCAACTATATATGCGGAAATCTTCCTGGGAGTTTCTGAGGGAGCATTTTCTTTTTTAAATACGTAATTTCTTGAATCTCGTTTTCCATGTTGGTGATGATATCGCCTGAAAATAACCTTAATTTTCTGTCTTACTTTGTAATGCTTGTAATTCATTCTTATCTTAATGCATTGGCTCAACTTTCCATTACAAAGTAGGAAAATAGAGTGTTAGTGGACATTCACCCGTTATATTGTCTGGAGTTAACACCTTTCCTGGAGTAAAGTGTTTGGTATCATTGATCTCTTCCTTTACTTTGTTAATTTTTCTAGATTTATATATTTTAAATGTACAATTTAATTATCATGGAGGCAATATATGTAGAAGCAATGATTGCCCAGGTCAAGAAATAGAATATGGTTAGCACACCGGTGGTGTTCTGTGAGCCTTTTTCCATTCTCACACTGAAAAGTATTTTAGGCTTTTCTTTATATAATTAATCATTATTTATCACTGTAGTTAATACAGTTTTGCCTGTTTTAAACTCTATATGTCAATGGAATTGTACATCATTTTTTTTTGTGTGTCAGCCTTCTTTTGCTCATTATTGGTGAGGGTCTTTCCTGTTGCATCTGAGTATATTTTCTTTGCTCAATGACGGCAGTCAGGCAAATTTACAGTAAATATTTTAGGGCTTGCAGGCTGCATATGGTCTCTTGCATATGCTAATTTGCTTTTTGTTTTACAGTCCTTTAAAAATATAAAAAGCATTCTTGCAGGCTGGGCCAAAAGTATAATAGGTTTTCTATCACATTCCGTTATGTAAAATATAGCAGGTTTTTTCTATTATTAATTACATTTGTATTGCCTAAAGCTTGTATTATTATGAATAATGCATCTATGAAAATTTGTGTAAATGTCCTTTGGTTCATATGTGCTCTCATCTTGGGGAGGCAGAGGTATATACCTAGATGCACGCCTCAGAATAAAATTGCTGCTTCATAGGGTGTGTATAACCTCAGTCAAAATAAGTGTCAAACTGTTTTCTAAAGTGGTTGTTCCCCTAGCAGAATAGAGTTTGCTTTATAGGGTGCTTTATGTGACCTGTTTAAAATATCTGGCCATACCTTAATAACATTGAGAGATTCTCCTAAATTAATCTTCTTTAAAGCTTTATTGATATGTTTCTACCGTTGAAATTGACAGTTGATTCTAAATGGTTTTTGTGTATGTTTTGAGGGGTAGTTTAACCTTCTGTCCCCATCGCCAGTACCATTTATTGATTTTTTTTTTTCTTTTTTTTTGATAGAGTCTTGCTCTTGTCGCCCAGGCTGGAGTGTAGTGGCACGATCTTGGCTCAGCTGCAACCTCCACCTTCCGGGCTCAAGTGATTCTTGTGCCACAGCCTCCCAAGTAGCTGGGATTACCAGCATGTGCCACCTTGCCTGGCTACATTTTGTATTTTTAGTAGAGCCGAGGTTTCACCATGATGGCCAGGCTGGTCTCGAACTCTGGCCTCAAGTGATCCACCTGCCTGAAGGGAGCCTGCCCCTCCACACCTGTGGAGACTGAGAAAAGAAATACGACACAGAGACAAAGTATAGAGGAAGAAAAGTGGACCCAGGGCACCGGTGTTCAGTATACAGAGGACCTGCACCGGCACAGGTCTCTGAGTTTTCTTAGTATTTATTGCTTACTATTTTTACCATCTTTGTGAGGGGGATGTGGCCGGACTATAGGGTAATGGTGGGGAGAGGGTCAGTAGGAAAACATGTGAGTTAAGGACTCTGTGTTATAAATAAGTTTAAGGAAAGGTGTTGTGTCTTGTTGTGTACATAGCCCAGATTTATGTTTGACTTTACACAAACATCTTAGTGTAGTAAAGAGTAGTATTGCTGCCAGTATGTTTCACCTTTAGTCGTAAGGTGGTTTTCTCCTATCTTAGTAAATAGAATGTATGATAGGATTTTACACTGAGACATCCCATTCCCAGGGACGAGCAGGAGACAGATGCCTTCCTCTTATTTTAACTGTAAAGAGGCCTTCCTCTTTTACTAATCCTCCTCAGCACAGACCCTTTACGGGTGTTGGGCTGGGGAACGGTCAGGTCTTGCCCTTCCCACAAGGCCATATGTCAGGCTGTCTCGGGGGGGGGGAAACCTTGGACAATACACAGGCTTTTTTGGACAGAGGTCCCTGCGGCCTTCTGCAGTGCACTGTGTCCCTGAGTACTCAACACTGGAGAATGGCGATGACTTTTACCAAGCATACTGCCTGCAAACACATTTTTAACAAAGCACATCCTGCACAGCCCTAAATCCATTAAACCTTGAGTCAATACAGCACATGTTTCTGCGAGCACAGGGTTGGGGCTAGGGTTACAGATTAACAGTATCTCAAGGCAGAAGAATTTTTCTTAGTACAGATTAAAATGGAGTTTCTTATGTCTTCCTCTTTCTACATAGACACAGTAACAGTCTGATCTCTGTTTCTTTCCCCCACACCTGCCTCAGCCTCCCAAAGTGCTAGGATTACAGGCACGAGCCACAGCACCCTCAGTTCTATTTTTTGAAAAGACAGCCTTTATCACTTCCCTGTAGTGCTGTCATTGTCATTGAGTCTCTATATGTGGTTAATTCCACTTATAAGGATTTTATTCTGTTACTTTGTCCTATTTGTCCATTATTGTACTAATATTGTGCTGTCCTAATTAAAGTACCTTTATAAGTCCTCATAACTCATATGGAAAGTCTTCTAACTTTTTTTTCAAACTTAAAAAAAAAAGTTTATAGCTATTTAAACTATTCATTGTCAGTTTGGGATTTTGACTGTGATTTCATTGAATCTGTAGATTTGGGAGACTTGACATTTTAAAAATGCTTTATTTTTACCAGCCCATCTTTATAGCACATCTTTGAATTTATTTAAAACTGTTAAAATTTATCTCAGTATTTCTAATTTTAAAAATATATTCGAGTTCTTCTAAATGATATTGTTTATGTCAACCTAAAAGAGGAAACTGCACAAAATATAATTTTAAAGAGTTTACTTGAGCCGAAATGAGGACAGCTGCCTGGGAAAATACTTTCAGGTTGCCTTGGTAAGTGCTCTGTTAGGATTTTGTTACAAGCAGGTTTTAAAGGCAAAAGGGAACAAACTGTGAGCTGACATAAAGTTGTTTGGCAAGAATTCTCATTGGTTTACAGAAATAACATCAATTAGTGATTGGCTATACATTGTTAACTATGGGGTTTTATGAGTTATCATTTCCAGGGAATGGCATTTTATGGCTACTTGGTGTGAGTTCATCTAGAGCCTACATACAAGTGGCTTTAAGAGATAATTATTTAGCTTCAGGGGGAAATGAGATGTGACTGTTGTCACAGTAAATTTTTTTTTTTTTTTTTAGTTTTTAATTTTTTCTTTTCTTTTTTTTTTTTTTCCAGGGGAACCCATATCAGAAAGACTGCTGTCACATTTTAATGCCTCTCTAGACCTGATAATTTAAAGGGAGTCACATTCCTCAGATAAAAGGTTTCATTTCTTTCTCATTTATAAATTTTATTTTGTTTGTTGATGGTCCGTTTGTTCTGTCAGTTACTAGGAGAGGTCTGTTAAAGTCTTCTTTTAGTCTGAATTTTCTATTTCTTGTTTTTGGTTCTATTTTTTGCTGTATACATTTCAAGACTGTTGTTAGGGGTATAGATGTGGAGTATTTCTATGAATGAAGAGCCAAATCGTACCTCTTTTCAGTGAGCATTGTTTCTCTTTCTCTCTGATAATTCTTTAGGATTTCTGGTCAGTTTTGTCTAAGATATAGTTACAACAGATTATCTTTCGTTACTCTCTCTGTGACATATTGTCTCCAACCTTTTATTCTCAAACTTCCCATATCATTTTGTTTCAGACATATCAACTATAATAACCGCATGTGGGGAGGCCAAAGCGGGTATATCATGAGGTCAGGAGTTCAAGGCCAGCCTGACCAAGATGGCGAAACCCCATCTCTACTAAAAATTCAAAAATTAGCCAGGTGTGGTGGCGGGCTGTAACCCACATGGACCTATGGGACTGAACAAAGTGGGGGCAAATGCGGGAATAAAGACAAGAGACAAAAGAGTATATTTTGAAGAAGGGATCAGGGGTCACCTTGCCTCTAGTGGACAGGGGCCCTGAGCTTTACACAGCCCTCCGTATTTATTAGGCAAAAGACATAGTGAGAAGGGTCGGGGGTGGGGGTGAAAGAAGGGGTCAGCTGCTCAGTCCGGAGTAGGCTTGCAAGACTGCATTCTCTAGATGTTACAGTAGATAACCTCGGTGCCAGGGAGTGATTACCTCTAGCAAACCTTCTGTCGGTGGGAGCAGTCCGCAGGAGCAGTTGTGAGTTTGCTCACATCCTGCATTCATGAAAAACCCTTTGCTGTTTGATCATATAGCCTCCAGTGGAATGCTGAGTTGGTCACGTCCCAGGGGCCTTTGGCTCCCTGCATAGCCCCCTTTCTGTTTATGTATTAATTGAAAGAATGTAAGGCCAGGCTGGGCAGCTCTCATTCTCCGATTGGCGGTCCATCCGATTTTACAGACTATGAACAGAAGACAGAGACAAAACAACATTATTCCAAGAACTACATGTAAGATGTTACTGTGGTACTTTAGATAGGTCTGAGGGTTGAGGCTCTCCAGGCCTTCCTGGAATTTGGTCCAGTCTTCTAAAGAAGGCTGAAATTCTTGAGTTTGCCTATTTAAATCAAGAACTTTGTTTTGTAATTCACCAATATCAAAGGTGAGGTTGGATGTGAAAGCTCCCTGCAAATGGGCTTTCACGAGGTCCCATGGATACTCACTTTGGTTGTATTCTAAGTTGGTTACACAAATATGAGTGTGATTAAAATGATGACGCAATTGCTGCTGCAACTGCAAGCTTTGTACTTGTTCCCCTAACCACAGAACCGTGAATTTCAGCATTGCCAATTCAGTTTGTAACTCAGTGTTAATTTTATTCTGAAGTAACCACGCTTGGTTGGCTGTGCATGTCCAGTTCTCCACATACTGAGCTGGTTGAATAGAATTATGCAAAGCTACAGAAGATATCACAGCAGAAGTTATTAGTGTGACCAAGGAAACAGTAGCAAAAATTATCATGCCTAAGGTTCTATGGACACAATGAGTAAGCTGAGTTAGAAGAAGTCTCACAAAATGCAAAGCAGGTGTGGCAGCCCACGGCTTCGACAGATGAACAGGAATCCATAGCCCAGGGATGCGAACTAAAATCATCAATGTAGAGATACTATGTGTTTGCAGTGTGCTATGATTAATGCAGTGACATAACTGACAAGCTTTACAGGTCAATTGGGTGTTGTTTACCTGGAGCTGGTGCTTCTTAGCTGCCAAAAAGACATAAGGATTAAAAACACAAACTGTAAATTGACTGGTGATATTCCTTACAAATGCAACATTAAGACTGTGTCGCTTACTATTGCTATTATTAGTGTTCCAATCCAGATGTTGCCATTCATAAATGGGAGTGCTGCCTTCCATATCGTTTCTTGAATTGGTCCTTTCCTCCCCAGATAATGCCACTAAGGAAGAGGTGGGCTAACGCCCGCTCCATGCCAAGCAATCTGAGTGGCTGACTGGGATTGGATCCTGGTGTTGTATAAAGAAGAAGCATTAAAAGCTTGCCACCAATGCAGCAAAGTTTGTGCCATGATTTCTGACTTTCACCTTTTCCATCTAATTGACCTTTAGGTCCCCAATCCACAATGTCTCCAGTTAGCATAGATTGTTTACTAGTCAGTGGACCAAGACGCTGGGTCCACGGAGTGGGGTAGGAACTATTGAATGGAATCCATTCTGTATAATCAGCACAGTTAGGGCGATTGGACCGGGAATGGTCAGTTAACACACCAGTTACATTAATAGAACCAAGACTTAATAAGTACATGATTTTTCCATAGTGACTCAACCATGTTTGAGCTTGAATTGTAAGACAGCTGTGGCTGAGCAACGTCTTTGTGGTGATACACAAAGGGAATCCTTCCAGTGGAGCGGTGTAATTAATGACATTGTTCTGAGAGTCTAAATGTTCTATGTCAGGGGGAGTGAGGAGTCCTGGAGCCGACTCTCCCTGATCGTGATAAATCTCAGGAGGAGTTAGCTCCAAAGTATAGGCTGTACTACTGGGAGATGGGAACATATGCCCAATATGTTTTTGCCTGTGCACAGGGAAAACATACCGCACAGGACATTATGGCTAGCATGGCCAAGAACGTGGAGTCAGGAGTTTTTGCCTGTCCCTGACGCTCCAGTAGTTTCTTAACTTCCTGCGTGGTTTTCTTGAGTTGTCCCCAGGTTATGGGGGTTGATGTCATTGTGACTCTGGTTGGCCTTCTCTCCATCTTTGCACTTAGGCTCAGCTGACTCATGGCTTGTATAGGAGGGACCGGGCCCATGGTTGGCCACCCTGGGTTCCTTCAGCCTCCCATTCCATGGTCGCACGCATCTTGAGGGCACCACATGGCTTGTCCATCTCCTGTAAAACACAAGCGTACCCTCATCCCCATGTCAGTAAATCCACCGGGCCTTTCCATTGTCCTTCTTCTGGGGATTTCCATAACACTTTCGGATAAACTTTCCTGTTTTCCTCCAACACTTGCCAATGTCTTTCTGCTGGAGTCTTACCATCCATACCAGGAGTCAGAAAATTTAAAGTAAATAAGGCTAAATATAGTTTTGATTGAGGTGGTAGTTGGCCTCCTATACACACTTTTTGTCTTTTCAACATGCAGTGTAATGTTTGATGTGCCCATCCTATACATTTTACTGACACATCAGCTCCTGTATACATAAGCCCATAAAATGTCTTTCCTTTAATTTGTACTACATGGGTAGGTCTATTAGAGGCTATGGGTTGGCATAGATAGATTTCCCGTGTAGTTGTGCTCCCAAACCCTTTATGTCCTCATTTCTCTTTTCATGGGGAAGGGTGTACTTCACTGGGAATAAGCAATAATTGAGCAATATATTCTCCTGGTTCAAAAACCCAAAGATCTTGTGACATTAAAGCTACTTGAATTTCTCCTTCGTAATCGGAGTCAATCACTCCTGGGACTACAGTGATGCCTTACAAGTTAAGGCGGTTTTTGTCTAAAATTAGTCCCGTGTGTCCTGTTGGTAAAGGTCACCAAATACCAGTGGGAACTTTGATAGGTTTGTCTCCCCTAACTAATGTGATTCTTTCTCTGGTGGGTAGATCTAATCCTGCACTTCCTGGTGTTCCTGGGTTGAGGGAGTCAAGGTGCCTCCAGGGACGCATCCCTGAAACGGGGTTGTGATCTGCACTGGGAATACCCTCATTGTTTGAAGGGCCCAGGTCCAGGCCCCTGTCTCGTTTACTGACGGTGGGTGGGGGGGGGGTGCCATTCCGATGAAATTTTGAGCAGCACTAGTTAGCCCAGTGATTTCCTTTGTTACAGTGAGGACAGAGTCCTGGTGTTTTTTCTGCTGGGGAGTGAACTGCATTGTAATATCCTTTCTGTCCTGAGATCTGGCAGCATTCCTTTTTTAAATGTCCAGTTTTTCCACAGTTATAATATTTTCCCATTTTAGGGTTTGACCCTTGGCTCCTGTCAGATTTGTCAACTGCTAAATTAGTCATTGCTTATGCTAACATTGCAGGTCGATGAAACTGAGTTCCTATATCCTGACAAGCTCTGAGAAAATTTCCCAAGATTTTTGTACCCCTCACCAGTGCCAGTGCACGTTTACAATCCACGTTTGCATTCTCAAAAGCTAAAGTTAAGGTTAGCATTTCTGCAGCCATAGTACGAGGAATCTAATGCTTCACTGCCTTTTGTAATCTTGCAAGAAATTGTGCATAGGGTTCCTGTGACCCTTGCATGATATATAAAAAGGATCGTGCTGGGACTCCCTCTTCAGGATTGTGGCCCAGGCGTGTTTAGCGGCCTGTGCACACTGCTGATAAGCAGCATCTGGGAGTGCCATTTGATGTTCTAGGTCTGAATAAGGGCCATTACCTAACAACATATCCTCTGTAATGTCTCCGTATCCAGCAACACGGTTCTGTTTAGCCTGGTCTGCACACATTTCTTGCCAATTTAAATTCCATGTCAGATATGCACTAGTAGACAAGCAAGTTCACGCCAAGTGTCTCACATCAAAGGGTGAAAGACGCATAGCACCAAACACAGAATCTAGCAATCCTAAGGTGAATGGGCTCTGTATGCCATTATTTACCACTCTTGCTTTTAATTCCTTCAGCAACGTAAACTCCAGTGGGGTGTGTTCATGAATAACCTGCTGTGGATTGTTTGGATCAGGCCTTATGGAAATAGGAAAAGCACAAGATCCTAAGGGCTCTCCAGCTATGGCAGCAGAGCATAAAATTCTTTGTATTGGGGTTTCTATTCCTGCCACCGAAGGAGGCGGTACACGTTTCTGCAACTGGAGGAGGCGTTACAGGCCAGTTTTTATCCTCCCTCTCCTCCTGTTTTTTATTTGCAATTGGAACTGTGGGTGGGGTAACAGATTCTTTCAGATTTTTAGATTCAGCCTGCTGTCCCGCAGAATAATAATGAGATAATGGCAGAAGTACAGTACAAACTAACTCCAAGTAGATAAAACAGAAGAATCAACTTTAAAACCTTTTTGTTGAACCTGTTTTAATCCTTCTCCTGCTCTGTCCCACTTTTCCACATCAAGAGTGCCTCCCTGTGGAAACCATGGGTTATGCGTAATAACTTTTTGTGGCTTCTGCAGGAGGTTAGTAAGTGTCTGCGAATTAACCTGAGCTCCAGACTGTCTCAACAGAACTTTAAGCAACTGCACATCGTGTTTTTCTTCAGTAGACAAATTCTTTCCCTTGTTACCCTGATTCAGAAAATTTTCCAGTACTTCTTTAAAGCACTGCTCCCAGTGCCTCTTTAGGGCACTGACCTTATATCCACTGCCAGCAGACTCATCCCGGGGTCCCCGTTCACCTTGTCAATTTCAGTTCCCCTGCTCCAGCAGACCACTTCAACCATTCACATCCTTGAAGTCCCATGTTCGGATGCCACTAGTTGTCCTTGGAGTGCCTGTTCTGAGTTGCCGTTTGTAACCTGCTCCGACCTAGGTGGACTGAACAAAGCGGGGCGAACACAGGAATAAAGACAAAAGACAAAAGAGTATATTTGTAAGAAGGGATCAGGGGGCACCTTGCCTCTAGTGGACAAGGGCCCTGAGCTTTACACAGCCCTCCATATTTATTAGGCAAAAGAGATAGTGAGAAGGTGGGGTGGAAGAAGGGGTCAGCTGCTCAGTCCAGAGTAGGGTTTGCAAGACTGCATTCTCTAGATGTTGCAGTAGATAACCTTGGTGCCAGGGAGTGATTGCCTCCAGCAAACCTTCTGTCGGCGCGAGCAGTCGTGAGATTGCTCACATCCTGCATTCATGATAAGCGGTTTGCTGTTTGATCATTTGAACGTGGGAGGCTGAGGTTGCAGTGAGCCAAAATCGCACCATTGCACTCCAGCCTGGGCAACAGAGCAAGACTCCATCTCAAAAAAATAAAAATAAAAAAATAAAAAACCCAGATGTTATTCGATTTTAATTTTTAATCCATTCTAACAGTTTTGAGGCATTTGTATTTAATGTAATTAACTGGAATCCATGTTCTGTTTTTACTTAGCATAAATTCTTAATGTAATGTAATTTTCTTAGTACATTTTATTTTAAAACAGCTATCCAAATTTGATTCTCTTCTTTTGGATGATTTTCTTACTATTATTTTTCCCCCTTTTGTTGGCTTGGAAATTATGTACTTTAAAACAATTACTAGGTTTGTTGTTGTTGTTGTTGTTTTTTGTGAGCGAGAGTTTCGTTCTTTTTGCCCTGGCTGGAGTGCAATGGCACGGTCTTGTCTCATGCAACCTCTGTCTCCCAGGTTCAAGTGATTCTTCTGCCTCAGCTTCTGGAATGACTGTATTTTTAGTAGAGATGGGGTTTCACCATGTTGGCCAGGCTGGTCTCAAACTCCTGATGTCAGGTGATCCGCCCGCCTTGGCATCCCAAAGTGCTGAGATTACAGGCGTGAGCCACTGTGCCTGGACTTACTAGTTTTAATTGTAACACTAGAGATTACATGTAGTGTGCAACCTTTGTCATATTCTTCTGCTAATTAGGACTTTTCCATTCTACAGAAACCTTAGAGCATGTCAACTTCATTTACCACCTAATTTATCCAGTAAATTATTGTGTATTTTAGCTATTTATGTATTTAAAACCTCCTAAAATATTGTCACTACTGTTTTTATGACAATGCTTATGATTTGCCCAGTACATTGGCTTTCAAACTGAAGTACATGTCCTCACAGGGTGTATGTACAAAGACTTTTGAAGAGGTGTGTGAACACACGTGATTTAAACGAAAACAAAGACCAGCTCCTCTCTTTGCTGACTGTCTCTTTTCTAAAACTAATCTGCCTGAGAGTTCACCAGCTCCTGAAGCATGGTGCTATGGTGGGTCTTATTTCCTGCATGCCTTCACAGACCTTTCACAGAAACCTCACAGAGGAAAGGCATACTTCCACCACAATAAGAATCTTCGACATTATTGGCCAGAGGGATAAAATCTTCTGGGGCTCCAAATAAAGGTATAGTTAACTATACTGGGGGCATTGTTTTAAGATGAGTGCCTAGGAGCAGTGACAGTATCTGGGCCCAGAGAAAATGTACCACTTACATTGAATTTGTTCTTCAGCCCACAGGTTCTGACTCCTCAGGAGAAAAAGCATCACCCGAAGAGGGAGGAAGTGGATTTGGGTATCACCATTTCTAGGGGCACACTTGATTGAAGACTGAGACTTCTGAAGAGAAGTCCAGAAGATACAAAGACAGACCATCCCAGTTGAATGCTCTTTTCCAAGAACAGAAGAAAATGATCCAGGCCCAGGTAACTGACTTACGGTTTGTTTTATTCTTTTATTTGTTCCATAATAGATTTGTAGAAGCCTATACACATCTATCTCACTAATATAAAAAGTAAAAATTTTAAAAAGCAGGATCTGGAGATAAATGAGCTTAGTTTTTAAACTCAATATCATGCAGAATAGTAGGATAAGGAAGATAATGTTCATAGCATTAACAGTGAATTATGAATTTCGTGACATCATGCATGGCTGGAAGATACTGTGGGTTATATTAGCTGTCAGCTTGCATCTAATATCTCTAACAGCCAATATCACAAGAAAATCATGATTTACATGGTATGTCCTGGTTTTGAATATAAAGCAGATTACTTCCTGGGGGGATGCCATTATTTCATGGCACTTTTTTCTCAGGAAATTTCTTCGGTGGTTCTTCCTAGAGGTGGTGTGGCGGATGGTGTCCAGAATAGCAGCTTTCTCATAAATGCAGATGCAGGTTTCCTGTGGCTATTTCTTGAAGGATTCCTTATGTACCGCTATGGAATATGAAGGGGGCCAGCCCCTCCACACCTGTGGGTGTTTCTCATCGGGTGGGACGAGAGACTGAGAAAAGAAATAAGACACAGAGACAAAGTATAGAGAAAGAAAAGTGGGGCCCAGGGGACCGTTGCTCGGCATACGGAGGACCCACGCCGGCACTGGTCTCTGAGATCCCTCAGTATTTATTGATCACTATCTCTACTCTCTCAGTGAGGGGGATGTGGCAAGACTACAGGGTAATGCTGGGGAGAGGGTCAGCAGAAAAACATGTGAGCAAAGGTTTTTGTGTCATAAATAAGTTTAAGGAAAGGTGCTGTGCCTGGATGTGCACGTAGGCCAGATTTATGTTTGACTTTACACAAACATCTCTGTGCAGTAAAGAGCAGTATTGCCGCCAGCATGTCTCACCTCCAGCCATAAGGTGGTTTTCTCCTATCTCAGTAAATAGAATGTACGATCGGGTTTTACACTGAGACATTCCATTCCCAGGGACGAGCAGGAGACAGATGCCTTCCTCTGATCCCAATTGCAAACAGGCCTTCCTCTTTCACTCATCCTCCTCAGCACAGACCCTTTACGGGTGTCGGGCTGAAGGATGGTCAGGTCTTTCCCTTCCAACAAGGCCATATCTCAGGCTGTCTCAGGAGTTTGAGACCAGCCTGAGCAATCTAGTGAGACTCTGACTTTGTTTAATAAAATTGAAGAAAAGAAAGAAAGAAAAAGTTCCCTTTTCATATATTTTCTTCCTAATCCCCTTCTGTAAATGGTTGGTAATATTTACTTCCTGTCACTGTATCTGTGTGTGGATCTATGTATGTATTAACAAAAGCATGAGTATATATGAATCTGTAGACATAAACATATATGTCTATTACGAGATATATATATATATTTTTTTACATGATAGAATCATATTTCAAAGAACATAGCAGCCAACTTGAAGGGACTCTTCATTGGCCTAAGATGCTATACTTTGAACATCCAAAGACCAATGATAGCAAATGATGGAAGAACATTCATTGTATAAAATTCCATCAGTTTATAGTGATAACTTGGAAAAAAATGCATTTGTTACCATTGGGGGTTAGGAGAGAATCAAGTATTTAATTTGAAAAATGATAAAAGAGGCCGGGCGCGGTGGCTCAAGCCTGTAATCCCAGCACTCTGGGAGGCCGAGACGGGCGGATCACGAGGTCAGGAGATTGAGACCATCCTGGCTAACACGGTGAAACCCCGTCTCTACTTAAAAAATACAAAAAACTAGCTGGGCGAGGTGGCGGGCACCTGTAGTCCCAGCTACTCGGGAGGCTGAGGCAGGAGAATGGCGTAAACCCGGGAGGCAGAGCTTGCAGTGAGCTGAGATCCGGCCACTGCACACCAGCCCAGGCGACAGAGCAAGACTCCATCTCAAAAAAAAAAAAAAAAAAGAAAAGAAAAA
>NC_037687.1:28768176-28855122 GCF_003255815.1 Theropithecus gelada | reverse complement strand
GGCCCCTTTAAAAAAAAAAAAAAAAAAAAAAAAAAAGAGCACTATTGCCACCAGCATTTCTCACCTCCAGCCCTAAGGCAGTTTTCTCCTATCTCAGTAAATAGAACACACAATTGGGTTTTATACCAAGACATTCCATTGCCCAGCAACGAGCAGGAGACAGATGCCTTCCTCTTATCTCAATTGCAAACAGGGCTTCCTCTTTCACTCATCCTCCTCAGCCCAGACCCTTTATGGATGTTGGGCTGGGGGACGGTCAGGTCTTTCCCTTCCCACTAGGCCATATCTCAGGCTATCACATGGGGAGAAACCTTGGACAATACCTGGCTTTCCTGGACAGAGGTCCTTGTGGTCTTCCACAGTGTATTGTGTCCCTGGGTACTTGAGATGAGAGAATGGCATGAATTTTACCAAGCATACTGCCTTCAAGCACTTTTTTAACAAAGCACATCCTGCACAACCCTAAATCCATTAAACCCTGAGTCAACACAGCACATGTCTCTGCGAGCACAGGGTTGGGGCTAGGGTTACAGATTAACAGCATCTCAAGGCAGAAGAATTTCTCTTAGTACAGAACAAAATGGAGTTCCTTATGTCTACTTCTTTCTACATAGACACAGTAACAGTCTGATCTCTCTTTCTTTTCCCCACATGGGTGAATGGAGGATAATTGAATATACAATGACATAATATTATATTAGGACTTTACTTCTTCCACAATGTATTTTTTTTTAAAAAAACAACAACTATTTGGTATAAACACACAGCCTGTAGAGTGGAAATGAGCAGAAAAACTTTAGCATTTCTTCCATATCATCAAAAAGACATCACTTTATTAAACAGGACTGTTATTACAGGAATCCGTAACACTGGAGGATGTGGCTGTGGACTTCACCTGGGAGGAGTGGCAGCTCCTGGGCCCTGCTCAGAAGGACCTGTACCGGGACGTGATGTTGGAGAACTACAGCAACCTGGTGGCAGTCGGTGAGGACAGCTGCACTGTGTCACTCAGAGGGTGCCCAGTCAGTGGCCTTCCTTTCTCAGATGCTTACCTCTTTGGAATGCCTGCAGTACTATGAAGTGTTAGATTCTCAGATCCTTCTCTTGCTCCCACACAAGATGGTGTAATCTACCTTCTTGTGAGAGGAAAAACCTTGATGTTACAGATGAAACTAAACTTTCATAGTTTCAGATATGAAACTAAACTTTCCATATTTTAAGAAACTCAAGTTTCCTGAAGTGTAGCGTTCTTCCTCTTGACATTGCCAGCCCAATTTGATATGTCTAAGTCCTCTATCATTTCCCATGAACAGGGTATCAAGCCAGCAAACCGGATGTATTCTTCAAGTTGGAACAAGGAGAACCACCGTGGACAATAGAAGATGGAATCCACAGTGGAGCTTGTTCAGGTGAGAGAACCCACAAGGCAGAAGGCTGTGGAAGTCACATTCTAAGTCGGTCAGAGAAGGCAACACAGCTGTGAAGGCGGTTTGAGGATATGTAAACAGTTCCTCTGCTCATCTCTCTCCCAGTGTGAGACCTGTTTTTCTTTGTAGGAATTTAGAGTTTAAAAAAAAAAAATCCCTTTATCTCTTCAGAGATCTGATTCTTTATTTTATCTACATATTTTTTGTTTGCCTGCATAATTTTCTTCGTCCTCGGGTTTCAAGTATTTCCTTTCTTCATGTCCTTCCACCTGTCTTGTTATGAAATTCCACCTTCCAGGCCTCTCTCCAAAGAGGAAACTTCTCGAACTCCCGCCTCTTCATGCCCCTTGACTAATGCTGACCTCCCCTCCTAACACCTCCACTGTGTTGGATGTGACAGTGGCTTCCTCAGGGTAAACTGGGCTTTCACTGTGCGTTGGCTTCCTTGGCTTCTCTTTTTCCTTATTCTTAGGTTCTCCAAAGGCCCTGTTTTCCATTTTCTCATCTGTGCCCTTCACTCTTCAAAGTTTCCTTCATTCTAGTAAGTTAAGCGCCTTCCATTCCCTGGAGGAGAGTCCCAAACTGACATCTCCCGGTTGTTACCTAACACAGATTTTAGTTCTGTGTTTATTTGATGGCAATTCTCCCCTGAGTTCCTAGTAACTGCAAAGAACTAGAATCATCTTTCCTCCAAGAAAACCCCTGTTAAGTTTGTATTCTCGTTTGTTCCTGTACATCCTGAATCTTGGCCATCCAGGCATTACCTGTCCGAAGAGCTCTCTTCTTTAAAGGTATCTGCTAGTCATGATGAATCTCTAAGTAAAAAAGTCATTTTTAAAAACATCCTACATTCCCAAGGCCAGCTTAAACCAGGTCATAACTCCTGCCCTACTTCCATTTGATTCCTTTCTGTGTTTAATAATTTGCTTTTGTTTTTTTCCCCGTCATATTCTGATGCCACTAAGTCCCAGTAAACCATGTTACCCGTCAAAGTTCTCGTTTCAGTGATCTCTGTGATACAATACCATCCTGCTCACAAAGAGATTTCCATCTTCTTTCCTAAACCCTCCCTGGTGTGTTCCACACATATGATTACTTCCCTGACTCATTCCCTTAAAAATTACTTATTATTATTTATTTTTATTTATTTATTTTTTGAGACAGAGTCTCACTGTGTGCCCAGGCTGGAGTGCAATGGTGTGATCTTGGCTCATAGCAACCTCCGCCTCCTGGGTTCAAACGATTTTCATGCCTATCCCCAACACTAGCACCATACCTGGTACATGGTGATCATTCAGTAAGAGGTTGTGGAATGGATGGATCTGTTCTTTGGATGAAATGGCCCTCCAACCTCTGGTCTGTTGGTCACAGTGAATTGCTTGTATTTTTAAGGTCTTTGTTTTGCAGGGCACATTTAGAATGCAGCCAAATCTGTCTTTATTCATTATTAGTGATCTAACTTTGTTTTTATGCTAACTGCTTTCACCTTTTAGTTTGTCTATACTATTATTTTTTGCCCATGTGCAAGGAACATTAAACATGTAGTTTTATTTACACTCAGGTCATACTGTTATTACTAAAGAGACACCTCACATCAAGGCATTAAAAAAAAAATACTTTGGGGCCGGGTGCAGCAGCTCATACCTGTAATCCCAGCACTTTGGGAGACCAAAGCGGGCAGATCACCTGAGGTCGGGAGTTTGAGATCAACTTGGCTAACATGGTGAAACCCCGTCTCTACTGAATATACAAAATTAGCTGGGCGTGGTGGCACATGCCTATAATCCCAGCCACATGGAAGGCTGAGGCAGGAGAATCGCTTCCAAGGTTACGGTGAGCTGGGATTGTGCCACTACACTCCAGCCTGGGCAACAGAGTGAGACTCCATCTCCACCCTGCCCCCCGCAAAAAAAAAAAAAAAAGTACTTAGGCTGTGAGCCGGGATTGTGCCACTGCACTCCAGCCTGGGCGACAGAGTGAGACTCCATCTCCCCCGCAAAAAAAACAAAACAAAACAAGTTTGGTCATGAGCCGAAATCGTGCCACTGCACTCCAGCATGGGCAACAGAGTGAGACTCCATCTCCCCGACTCAAAAAAAAAAAAAAAAAAAATACTTTGTCCGGGCACAATGGCTCACGTGAGGTCAGGAGTTTGAGACCAGCCTGGCCGACATGGTGAAACCCCGTCTGTACTAAAACTACAAAAATTAGCCGGGCGTGGTAGCAGGCACCTGTAATCCCAGCTACTTGGGAGGCTAAGGCAGAACAGTCGCTTGAACCCGGGAAGTGGAAGTTGCAGTGAGCTGAGATTGCAGCATTGCACTCCATTCTGGGCAACAGAGTAAACTCCATCTAAAACAAAAAAACAAAAGAAAACCAAAAAAAAAAAAAACAGAACAGACTTTTACCTCAAATCAAAATGATGGAAATCTTTGTTCTTTTCTTTCTAGAAATCTGGAAAGTTGATGATCATGTGCTGAAGCGCTTGCATAGTGAAAGCCTAGTGAACAGAAGGAAACAATGTCATGAACATGATGCATTTGAAAATATCGTTCATTGCAGCAAAAGTCAGTTTCTGTTAGGGCAAAATCATGATATATTTGACTTACATGGAAAAAGTTTGAAATCAAATTTAACTTTAGTTAATAAGAGCAAAGGCTATGAAATAAAGAACTCTTGTGAGTTTACTGGAAATGGGGACTCCTTTCTTCATGCTAACCATGAACGACTTCATACTGCAATTAAATTCCCTGCAAGTCAAAAACTCATCAGCACTAAGTCCCAATTCATCAATCCCAAGCATCAGAAAACACGAAAATTGGAGAAGCATCATGTATGCAGTGAATGTGGGAAAGCCTTCATCAAGAAGTCTTGGCTAACTGATCACCAGGTAATGCATACAGGAGAGAAACCCCACAGGTGTAGTTTGTGTGAGAAAGCCTTCTCCAGAAAGTTCATGCTCACTGAACATCAGCGAACTCATACGGGAGAAAAACCTTATGAATGCCCTGAATGTGGCAAAGCCTTTCTCAAGAAATCACGGCTCAACATACATCAGAAAACACATACCGGAGAGAAACCCTATATATGCAGTGAATGTGGAAAAGGCTTCATCCAGAAAGGAAATCTCATTGTACACCAGCGAATTCATACAGGTGAGAAACCTTATATATGCAGTGAATGTGGAAAAGGCTTCATT
The DNA here is from genome assembly GCF_003255815.1 of Theropithecus gelada. NCBI lineage: Eukaryota > Metazoa > Chordata > Mammalia > Primates > Cercopithecidae > Theropithecus > Theropithecus gelada. The sequence goes on along the minus strand of NC_037687.1, from coordinate 28,850,496 downwards.
CAGAAGACTTGCCTCATAGCACATCAGAGATTTCACACGGGAAAGACGCCCTTTGTGTGCAGTGAATGTGGAAAATCCTGTTCTCAGAAGTCAGGTCTCATTAAACATCAAAGAATTCACACAGGAGAGAAACCCTTTGAATGTAGTGAATGTGGGAAAGCCTTTAGCACAAAGCAAAAGCTCATTGTCCATCAAAGGACTCATACAGGAGAGAGACCCTATGGCTGCAACGAGTGTGGGAAAGCATTTGCGTATATGTCGTGCCTGGTTAAGCATAAGAGAATACACACGAGGGAGAAACAAGATGCAGTCAAGGTGGAAAATCCTCCTGCAGAGAGGCACAGCTTATTACACACCAGTGATGTCATGCAGGAGAAAAACTCCGCTAACGGGGTGACTACACAAGTGCCTTCCGTGGCCCCTCAGACATCACTAAACATCAGCGGCCTCCTCGCAAACAGGAACATAGTCCTTGTGGGACAGCCAGTGGTCAGATGTGCAGCCTCAGGAGATGATAGAGGATTTGCACAGGACAGAAACCTTGTGAATGCGGTGAATGTGGTTGTGCCTTCCGTGATCAATTATGTCTTATTTTATGTTACAGAAAACCCATAGGAAGAGAACTCAGATCTATGTGGAAAAAGGGTGGAGCAAAAATTTGTAGTTCATTATGTGGCTGAAAAGCATACACTGAGAGAAAATGTATAAGGCAGAGAAAGCCTGATAAACTCATCCTATTTAAATGTATGCTATGATGCACAGGCAAAATCTGATGTTAGCCTAAACACATACACAGCAATTGCTCTATTGTGTCAAATAAATGAGTAAAGGAAGCCCAAGTACTTTGAAGTGGAAGAAATGAAGTACTGTGAATTTTTAAAAGAGATGAAAGAATTGGTATCGGGGGTGTTGCAGTGACTGAAAAACCCCATAAGGGGCGGTTGGTGGGAAAGGGCTAGTACTGGAATGGTGGGATGTGGGACGCATTTGTGTCAATTCAGTTTCCTTAGACCAGTGTGAAGGATTAATTGAAAACCAGGACCATACTTTCAGAACTTTATATTTTGCAGAGGGATCTGTGAAACTAGTCATTTTGTTTCATTAAACAAATATTTTAAAATTATATCCTTTGTACCCTGTCCTGTTCCAGGAGCTGAGGTCAAAGAAGAAAAAGTTTGTGGTCTCCCGGAGAGTTTGTGGGGTTAATTTTAAGTAGTATCATTACACTCAGCTAATCTAGTCAGGGGATGCAAATATCTGCATTAGGTGAAATGGACATGGAGTAACTGTGTCCAGGGGACATGATAATTTGTTGTTCAAGGAGCAGCAGAAGGACTGCTGTTAATGGTACTTAAGCACCTGAGTACAAAAATGAGGTTTGGTTTGGTTTTGTTTTTTATGCCCAGGTCTCATCTCTCCAAAAGATTACAAATTCCCTGCTAATTTTTGTGGCTACTTAAATTTTAGAATTAAAGAAACTGAACACAAAATTTAAAAATTCAGTTCCCTCACTGCTCAAGAGCTGTACGTGAATAGCTGCTACCAAACTGGACAGCAGAGTGAACAGAACTTTGAGACAATGGGGACTCTCTGTCATCATTTCCAGCATCCCAGAAAGTTGTGCTGAAGAGGCTGCTTTGCATGATTTAATATTTCCCAACACATAGAAAATCAAAAACTATATTGATTTGGAGAGAGAATGATTTGGAAAGAGAAGAGTATTTTGTCATTGAAGGGAATGACAGTTGTAAAGAATGGAATTGTCACCCACAACTTTTGTGTGATTAGAGAGACTTAGTCAAATATAAAAGGGGCAGAGCAGAAAAGGAAAAGGACCCTTAGAATAAGTAGAACACAAAGGAGGAGGAAAATCTTAGTCTCTGAGAATGGATGAGACTGTAACAGATGGGGGGAGGTGGGTTTCTTTTGGGATGTCTTAGAGATGACCCTTTTATTTGTCCGTAAGACCTATCCCTTGCTAAAGTTACCATTTCAAAGATCCTGGCTTCTCTGTGACGTGCTGAACTGAGATGTGAATTTTTTTTTTTTTTTTTTTTTTTTGAGATCATGATTTATCTTCATCGTTCTCACTTTTCTGGGAGTAGATCTCTTGGCCTTCTTTATCCGGTTTTTTAACCTTCATCCCATATGGATACACTGTCCAAGTTACAGTAAGTGCTGCGCATAGGAAAAGAAATGAAAATTTGCCTTGTTGTGGCTAGCTCAGAATTCAACAGAAATCCTGGGTTACTAGGTAACTTTTGTTTTGTTTTTGTTTTTTTTTTGAGATGGAGCCTTGCTCTGTCGCCCAGGATGGAATGCAGTGGCACGATCTCAGCTCACTACAACCGTCGCTTGTAGTGGGGTGTGTTGTCCCTGAAAACCCTGAGGAACAAAGGGCTGAATTGGGAATGCCCCAGTTTGTTGTGGGGCCTGAAGTTGGCCCCTCTTCTTTCCCAACAACAGTAGCCCATTTTTATCAAATTTATTACAACATTGATTAGCCAGTGTTTTCCTTTTTTATATCTTGGGCATAGGCCAGGTGGCTCTTTCTTTTTTGTAGTAGCTTGAGTTGTTATATTTTGTTCATTTGAGACTGGGCAGTTCTGTTTTAGATGACCAATTGGACCACAATTATAACATTTCCCCCCAAATGTTCTAACTTGTCCTCCTAAAACAACTCCCATTATTGCTTGAGCTATAAGTTTAGCTTTATGCATAGCTCCTCCAATTGCATCACAGGCTTTTATGTACTCTGAGATTACATCTGATCCTGCTGGGACCTTTTCTTTTAATGGCTTAATGGCTGAGTGACACTCAGGATTGGCGTTTTCTTATGCCATCAACTCCACTATGACCTTACAGGCATTCTCATCCATAATTGACTTTTGAGCAGCATCTTGGAGCCTTGCCACAAAATCAGGGTAGGGCTCTTTAGAGCCTTGTCTCATTTTATTGAATGAGGGGCAGGTAGTTCCTGGGTCTTGGATTTTCTCCCAGGCCGTAAGGCAGATAGCTCTAACTTGCTCAATGACCTCATCTTGCATTATTGCTTGTTGATTAATAGTGCTCCAATTTTGACCTGTTCCTAATAGTTGATCTGCATCTATGTTAACTGGAGGATTGGCAGCCCTGTTTCTTCAGACTTGTTCTTGTGCCCCATCAATACACCAAGTCTTACATTGTAAAAATTGAGAGGGTGAGAGTGATGATTTCGCCAGAATCTCCCAATCATAAGGAATGAGTCTATGTCCATGAGCAATGGAATCTAATAATGTCCTCATATAAGGGGAGTTGAGTCCATATGCTTTACTCCCTCTTTCATATCTTTGAGCATTTTCATAGAAAATGACTCATGTGGCCTCAGCTAAGGGAGGCTCTCCCTTTTGGGCCCCTTCTCCAGGTTGTACCTAATATTACTCTAATATTACTGGGAACCTCAATATCTCCTTGTTTTCTCGCCTTGTCAATAATCTTACATAATGCATTACCCTGTCCACTAGGTGGTGATACAGGATTAAGTGTCATAGTGGGCAGCTGAGGCTGTAGAGCCCTGCCCTGTGGTGCTGGAAACATTCCTGGCTGTCCATACTGATTTTCTGGGGGCAGCCGATACTGAAGTTCAGCTGGCGGCCAGTATTGATAGGCTACTGGCAGTTGGGTCTTATTTTCTACCGACTGTTATTGTGGATACTGTATTTGGATTGGCATTGCCGTGACAGAGACTCTGTCTTTCTCTATTTGATATTCTCTTGGGGTTTGGACTTGTCTAACCTGCATTTGAGGTTGTAATGTTACAGGCATCTGAACTGCTGGAAGAGGAGTTGGTCTTCGTGGTTTAGACTCTGATGGACCCACTAATTCTGGACCTTTTTCTTCTAATTTTAATGTTTCAGGGTATATTACCTCCTGTAATTGATTGTAGTCAACATTTTGCGTTGACCGAGCCATTACAGACTCTGCTGCATATTTACAACGTAAACTTTCTGTTCCTTTCCAGGATTCTGTCCCTGCCTCTTCCTCACAATCTATTACACAGCTTTCAGGGGCATCAGAAACTGAAATGCTGTCTTCTCCTGTTTGAAACTATTCTTTTTTTTTTTTTTTTTTTTTTTTTTGAGACGGAGTCTCGCTCTGTCTCCCGGGCTGGAGTTGCAGTGGCCGGATCTCAGCTCACTGCAAGCTCCGCCTCCCGGGTTCACGCCATTCTCCTGCCTCAGCCTCCCGAGTAGCTGGGACTACAGGCGCCGCCACCTCGCCCGGCTAGTTTTTTGTATTTTTTAGTAGAGACGGGGTTTCACCATGTTCACCAGGATGGTCTCGATCTCCTGACCTCGTGATCCACCCGTCTCGGCCTCCCAAAGTGCTGGGATTACAGGCTTGAGCCACCGCGCCCGGCCTGTTTGAAACTATTCTAAAGGTACTTTAATAATGGCCCAATCATTCCATACTGTAAGTGCAACGATTTTACCCTCCCAACTTGCTTGTTTTAATTCTTTGCCAATTTTGTCCCAATCTTTTAGATCTAAAAACCATGGGCAGAATTGTTCTGTCATTTGAGATAGTGTGATTATATTTTCTGTAGAGACTCTACCTCCCCCTCTTCTTTTTAATTAAGCTGAGATAAGAGGCATATTTACTATCAGTTTGCTCTATTTTTACCCTGGGTTCTTCCGAGCGCACAAGCTTACCGCAAGGCTGACCATGGATGTACTTGGGAATCTCTTGTCGACTTGTCGTCAATGACCACGCTCTAGCGTATTTCACCCACGTTGGGCACCAGATGAAGGGGGCCAGCCCTTCCACACCTGTGGGTGTTTCTCATCAGGTGGGACGAGAGACTGAGAAAAGAAATAAGTCACAGAGACAAAGTATAGAGAAAGAAAAGTGGGTCCAGGGGACCGGCGCTCAGCATATAGAGGACCTGCGCCAGCACTGGTCTCTGAGTTCCCTCAGTATTAACTGATTACTCTCTACCATCTCAGAGAGGGGGTAGACTTTTACCAACCATACTGCCTTCAAACACATTTTTATCAAAGCACATCCTGCACAGCCCTAAATCCATTAAACCTTAAGTCAACAGAGCACATGTCTCTGCAAGCACAAGGCTGGGGTTAGGGTTACAGATTAACAGCATCTAAAGGCAGAAAATTTTCTGTAGTACAGAACAAAATGGAGTTTCTTATGTCTACTTCTTTCTACATAGACACAGTAACAGTCTGATCTCTCTTTCTTTTCCCCACAAGTGAGAGCAAATGGAAAAAAAAAAGCGTAATTCAACATTTTCAGAATACAGTGATTTTGCTAGTAATATGTAAGAAAAGAAACAGCCTCATTCACTACCCATGCCATTCAACAAACCAATACTAATGGATTGCTGATTGAAATTTACAACCAGATAATGCAATTTTGAGAATTACAAAATGAAATATTGGCTATGGTCTTAGAATCTGAGGATGTTTTATAAACAGTATGAAACACATTGATGATATGGGTGAAATGACAAATTAGAACATTAAATAAGAGTTGGCCGCCGGCCGGGCGCGGTGGCTCAAGCCTGTAATCCCAGCACTTTGGGAGGCCAAGACGGGCGGATCACGAGGTCAGGAGATCGAGACCATCCTGGCTAATACGGTGAAACCCCGTCTCTACTAAAAAAATACAAAAAACTAGCCGGGCGAGGTGGCGGGCGCCTGTAGTCCCAGCTACTCGGGAGGCTGAGGCAGGAGAATGACGGGAACCCGGGAGGCGGAGCTTGCAGTGAGCTGAGATCCGGCCACTGCACTCCAGCCTGGGCGACAGAGCGAGACTCCGTCTCAAAAAAAAAAAAAAAAGTTGGCCGCCATCACACACACACACACACACACACACGCATACACACAGCGGGGAGCATAGGTATGAAGAGTTGTATGTAGCATAAAGAACACATAACCCATAATATAATGAAGTATAGGGAAAACATTACATCAGAAACAAAAAAATGGAAATTGTCCAGTGAGTAGTAACTATGAGGAAAGTTTTGATGTCCTCAGTAATCATGAAACTTCAAATAACACCACCACCTGGTGCCATCATACGCCAACTAGAAGTCTAAAATTAAAATGGCAGGAAATACCAAGTTTTGGCAAACATGTGCCAGGAATTCCATGTGCTGCTGATGGGTGTTAAAATTGGCACAGGCATTTTGGAGAACTGTTTGGCAGTACCTACTTAAGTGGAACAGGTATCAACCTCTGTCTCGACAATTCCCCTCTTATAAGTATGCCCCAAATGAATTTCTAAATATATCATCAAAAGACAAATTCCAGAATTTGTATATCAGCACTAGTCATAACAGTCCCAAACCAGAAGACCAACCACTTGCTCCCTCAGAATAGAATGATTCAAATATTTGATATTAACAGAAGGAATGTTATGTATCAATGCTAATGGAAATCAATAGTACATTTGAAAAATCATAAAAATTTAAGAGCTAAATATAGACAGGTTCTTGCTGTATGATTTCATTTATATAAAAAACAAAACATACAAAAGCGATGTGACCTCTTAAATGTTGGAATAGATATAAACCTATGTCTCAACAATTCTGCTACTCAAATATACCCAACAGAACTATGCTCTTGGGGGTAGGAATTTAAGAATATGAAATCTTCTGCAATGTAAAAATTCAAGTAACAGAAAAACGTGTCATGAGCCTGAGACTGATGTTCATATGTTATTAAACCAGAAGAAATAACACAAGACATAATTGGTCCTGGCAATGTCATCTGATATCCATAATTAAAATATTACCTTTTCCTTTAATGAGTCCTTAACTTTAAGAGAAAATGCACTCTCCCATAATCATCAGAACATGGATACTTCATTATAGACACAGTTGTGACCTCCATTAACATAATAATAAACCTAGATTTATATAAAATATTTTTTATTCCAGAGATGAATTGACATCATGGTTTTTGTACAGGATTATGTAGTTCTTATAGTTCCATCCTAATCTTTCTTATAAACACATAGGCATTATAAATGTGACCGTAACAATAATTTTGAAAACGTAGTCTATAATTCAAGCAAGGCAATGTGAACAACCTGAATTATTTCATATTACAATTCTTAAGCATCTTCAAAATGAGATATGAGATTTTATCACTTGAATTATTCACTAACATCCTCAGTGAGAGTTTTATTAAATTATAATAGGAGCCATTGAGGACTGGCATATGGTCTAGGACGCCGGTCTTTTTACTAACCCGACTCAGAGCTAAGGTATTATTCCTCGTCCTTGACTGGCCTTGCCACTGAATCTGCTTCTACCCCAGAATACTCCCTTTGTAGACATGAGCATGTAGTAAGACTTCCTTTCCTTGCAGACTCTGCATCTCAGAGTGCAACAGAAAATACTCACTGGACTTCTTCCCTCTGCCAGGACAGTGAGCTCAGTGTGAAGGTTGTGACAGCCATTACATGAGGGAGGGAGGCAGCCACACCTCAAATAAAGGTTTGTGATTCTGTGACCTCACGTCCCCTCAGAACTGCAATTGTCACTTTACCTATAGGATAAATGACAGTGAAGGCCTGGGGAGCTGAGAACACTTCTGAAATTTTGTTTCCCAGTTGCTAATTACCAACACCAATGACAAGTCTCTTATGTGTGTCTTCAAACAGGCTGCTGCAGTGTTTGGGAAAAGCTCTTACTTTTTCGTGATCTCTAGAGGCACACAGGGTCTAATATGGAAGGAACAGGAAATACTGAGGTCTGACCCATGAGGGACCCGCAGAGAGATTTATGTGTCTCACTGGGTTCCAGGCTTCCCTGAGTTCTTCTACCCATTAGTTAGCTAGATTAGTTAACCCTTAATTTTCAGATGTCTGAGCTATACCACTTTTAAGTATTCAACAGATACACAGAATCGGAAAACGTTCCTGAGAAGGATGTCTCGTGAGGTAAGAGTAAAAGCAAGAACACAATGTCAGTAATTCACATTGGAGGTCACTGGACTTGTTTGTATAATTAAAGGCAAAATAACTTGAAAATGATTATATAGAAATATTCTAGAAAAATGTGCTCCACCAATATTGACCCCTGCAGAGATAAGAAATCGAGACAGAAATTTATCCCTAGAAGAAAGAGAGATGTATAGCATTCTCTCAAAGATGAAAGCACCAGTATCAGACAGTTTAACCAGAAGACTACATCATTCTTTTAATTGTTACATAAGCCAACTCTACGTCTCAATTCAACAGCATGGAATGGTTATGAAAATTGTCACACTTATTTTTGCCAAAAAGTAAGGAGCATTCATTGGTTATGTAATTAATGAAGACGTGTAAAATTTAATCATCAAAATCAATCCTTTGGATTTTGCAACAGACAAATCTACATTTGACAAGGTCCACTATCTATTCCCTTCATGAGGATTTGTAGGCAAGCAAACTGTAGAAGAAACTCAGTTTTCACACGGCCACCATTTCTTCTGACACCGTTTGTAAGATTTCAGGTCCCCCAATTCACCCTCAGTATTGGTAATTCTCTGAAGGACACACAGAACTCACTGAGAGCTATTTTACTCACTATTCTGGGGAAAGGATACAGATTAAAATCAGCAATGGGAAGAAACATAGAAGACAGACTCCAGGACTAGTACCCAAAACGCTGAGTTTTCAGTTGTCCTCTCTCCATGTGGTCATGATATGTTACTTTCTCAGCAGCAATATGAGATAATACTCATGAATGTTTTCATTCAGTAAATCTCTCCCAAGCCTTGGAGACCAGAGTTTTTTCTGAAGCTTCAGTGTATACTGCCTGCTTGGCTGCCCTTAAGTCTACCTCCTCCAGAGGCTAAGCTGTTACTGTGAGACCCAAAGCCCCCACCATAAGGCAAATTCTTAGACTGTCTGATGGTCAAGCCCATGGGAAAACAAAAATACTTTCGTCAGGCACGACATATGAAAAAAATGGGCATCACCTCCAGGTAGGTAAGGGTAAAGGCCACACTTCCTGTTGGGAATGGTAAATGTTTTGCTACACAGGCCACCTCCAGGTCTCTGCCCACGACTTGTCTTACAGCCAAATGAGCATATTTGTCTGGGTATCTATGTTTAGTATAGCATTTACAGGACAGACATAGCAACTGTGTCATGTGAGTATTTCCAGTATGTGGATCAGCCTGCATGGGATAGAGAGTGATTTAAAGAAACAACTAATCAAGTAGGAAGTGGAGAAAGATATTTGAATAAGAGCCTCCATCAGTCGTCCTCCCTGCAGGAATTGAGCAGCTATCCACACAAAAGAAGCAGCTTCATAAGAGCCAAAAATCAGGTGAGCAATTACAGTACCTGGTTTTTACTTCATATCACTGAAAGAGGCACTGAGTAGGGTAGAAAAAACAGTCTCGAATTGCCAACACCACCCCACCCCTTCCCCCAGCGGTGGCCGCCTGGTGCAAAGAGAGAACCTGTGCTCTTGGGTTGGGCAGAGAGAGTACAGTGATTGCGGGACTATGCATGTGAACTCAGTGCTGCTCTGTCACAGCAGCCAGCAACACTGAGCAGAACTTAGCTAGCACTCATGGATGAAGCATTTAGATCAGCCCTGGCTAGAATCTCCAGTTTTGTTCTTTTTACTTAGGATCATTTTGACTATTCTGGGTCTTTTGTGTTTCCATATGAAAAACATAGGAAAACATTAAAAAACACAAATCCCATTTATAACAGCTGCAAATGAAACAAAATACTAGGACATAACAAAACAAGTGAAAGATCTCTACAATCAAAAAGTATAAAACATTGATGCAAGATATTGAAAACACAAACAAATGTAAGATATTCCATGTTTAGGAATGAAAGAATTGACAGATTAAAATGTTCATACTACTTAAAGCAATCTACAGATTTAATGCAATTCCTCTCAAAATACCAATGACTTTCTCCACAGAAATAGGGAAGAAAAAACTAAAATTCATATGGGAACACAAAAGATCCAGAATAGCCAAAACCAACCTAAGCAAAAAGAACAAAACTGGAGGAATCACAACCTGACTTTAAATTAAACCAGAGAGCTATAGTAACCAAAACACCATGCTACTGGCATAAAATCAGACACACAGATCAGTGGAACAGAATAGAGAATCCAGAGATAAATACATACATCTACAGTGAGCACATTTTTGACAAAGGTGCCAAGAACATACCTTGAGGAAAAGACAGTTATCGTCAATAAGTGATGCTGGGAAAACTGGATATTTATATTCAAAAGAATAAAACTGGGTACCTATCTCTCACTGTATACAAAATGTCAAGTAATAGGATTAAATACTTAAATCTAAGACCTCAACCTATGAAACTGCTATAAGAAAGCATTGTGGAAACTCACCAGAACATTGGTCGGTGGAAGATTTCTTAAGTAATACCCTACAAGCACAGCAACCAAAGCAAAAATGGACAAATGAGATCATGTCGAGTTAAAAACTTTGGCACAGCAAAGGAAACAATTAACAAAATGAAGAGAAAACCCACAGAATGGGAAAAATATTTGCAAACTACCCATGTGATAAGGGATTAATAACTAGAATATATAAAGAGCCCAAACAACTCTAGAGGGGGAATATCTAATAATCTGATTAAAAATGGGCAAAAGATCTGAATAGACATTTCCCAAAAGAAGACATACAAATGGCAAAGGGGTATATGGGAAGGTGATCAACATCAGTGATCATCAGAGAAACGTAAATCCAAAGTACAATGAGGTATCATTTCTCGCCAGTTAAAATGACTTTTATCCAAATGTCAGGCAATAACAAAATCTGGAGAGGATATGGAGAAAAGCGACCCTCATACACTGTTGGTAATAATGTAAATTAGTACATCCACTATGGAGAACAGTTTGGACGTTCCTCAAAAATCTAAAAATAGAGGTACCATATGATCCAGCAATCCCACTGCTAGCTGTGTATCCAAAAGAAAGGAAGTCAGTATACTGAAGACTTATCTGTACTTTCATATTTATTGTAACAGTATTCACAATAGTCAAAATTTGGAAGGAACCTAAGTGTCCACCAACAGATGAATGGATAAAGGAAATGTGGTACTTATACACAATGCAGTACTATTCAGCTATAAAAAAAGAATGAGATTCTGTCATTTGCAACAACATGGATGGAACCGGAGGCCATTATGCTAAGTGAAATAAGCCAGGCACAGAAAGACAAACTTCACATCTTCACTTATTTGTGGGATCTAAAAATTTAAATAATTGAACTCATGGAGATAGAGAGTAGAATAATGGTTATCAGAGGCTGAAAAGGGTCGTAGTTTTGGGTGGGGGATGTAGAGATGGTTAATGGATATAAAAATAGTTGGAAATAATTAGGCCTAGTATATGCTAGCACAGCAGGGTGACTCATCAAAAATAATTTATTGTACATTCTAAAATAATTACAAGAGTATCATCAGATTGCTTGTAACATGAAGGATAAATACTTGAGGGGATAGATACCTCATTTACCCTCATGTGATTATTACACATCATAAGCCTGTATCAAAATATCTCATATAACCCATAAATATATATATATATATATATATATATATCTTCTATGTACCCACAAAAGTTAAAAATAAAATTTTTTTAAAAGAGGGTTGACTATTGCCTGTACAAGCCTATGTTAACTACAGTTCTTCCTGTGAGACAGCCAAACTATAAAGGGTGGAAATCTGTACAGGATCTCAGATCAATAACATATTAATAACATATGGGGATGGACAGTACTATATGTAGTTCCTCTACATTCAACACTGAATAACACTATATGTAGGTAGCTGCCATCTTAGCTAATGGTTACTTTTTTACTCTGATAGATTTATGTAGTGCTCTTCTTAGCATTTCTGTTGACAGAGATTTAGTTACTACTTGGCTTCACATGGAAAGACGAACAATGGACATAGATGGTTGTGCCTCAGGGATATACTCAGAGTCCAATTTATTTCTCAGAAATATTGAAACCAAATGTCTTGTATGCTGCATTTTTTGAAAACTACACTTTAATACAATATGTGGATGATTTCCTTCTTTTTTCAGAAGATGAGAAAGCTGCTATAAAAAGATGGGATTCACTTGTTACAAAAATTGCTTTCAAAGAGACATGGGGTCTCCAATAAAAAATCTTGAGTTCTGTCAACAATGAGTAAAATATTTAGAGTTATCTGTTATCCAAGAAAGGCCTTTTTATTGATCCAAATAGAATAAAACAAATATTTTCCTTGCTTACTCTAAAAACGAAGAAAACAACTAAGAGGATTTCTGGAACTGGAAAATTATTGCAGAAATTAGAGTCTGAATTTTTCATTAAAAGCTCATCTTTCTATACTCTTTTAAAATGAGACAAGCAGACTCTCTGGATTGGACAGAAAAAAATCAATTAATGTTAGAAACAATATAAAGGATCTCATAGATGCCCCAGCACTGGAAAATCCAAATTATAAATTTTGTTTACATTGTTTGTACATGAAAATCAAGAAAACACCCTAGGCATTCTGACTCAAAAACATGGGGCTCAAAATAGACCTACATAATACAATAGTCAGCAATTGGATTCAGTGGCTAGAGGACTACCAGCCTGCATGGGGTTAATACAGCAATCACCCTACTAGTAACCCTCCTGGGCTCAAGCAATCTTCCCACCTCAGCCTCCCACCTAGCTGGGACTTCAGGTGCATGCCACCATGCCTGGCTAATTTTTCAAATTTTTTTGTAGAGGCAGGGTAGTCTCCTTATATTGCCCAGGCAGGTCTCAAACTCCTGAGCTCAAGAGAGCCTCCTGCCTCAGCCTCCCAGTGTGCTGGGATTACAGGCATTAGCCACTACACCCAGCCTGGAAGCACTTTTAAATTCACTCCATGCTCAGAATTATTTAGTTAGCAGGCTGGTACCTTCAGAAGTCCTACTTCTTTCTGCACCTCATATGACACTGCCCCTAAATTTGAATGAAATGCCTCATGATTGCATATAAAATTTTTTTTTTTTTTTTTGAGACAGAGTCTTGCTCTTGTCGCCCAGGCTGGAGTGCAATGGCATGATCTCGGCTCACTGCAACTTCTGCCTCCTGGGTTCAAGTGATTCTCCTGCCTCAGCCTCCCGAGTATCTGGGATTAAGGTGCCTGACACCATGCCCGGCTAATTTTTGTATTTTTAGTAGAGACGGGGTTTCACCATGTTGGCCAGGCTAGCCTCAGACTCCTGACCTCGTGATCCACCCACCTCAGTCTTACACGTGTGAGCCACCGTGCCCAGCCTGAATTTTTGAGACATAAAATGTGACGTCATTGATCACTGAAGCCACTACCACACTCACTGCATTTATAAGTTTTTTCCTTTGGGCAAATTTTCTGCTCTCTCCTGAAGGCACATATGGAGCAAGAGACGGTTCCAAAAGAACCATGTTCCTATTTTCTAGGAGTCCATTGATATTTAATGATATCTGAGGAGTTAGAGGCATTTTAAAACAATCACTGCATTAACAGGGTTTTGCTTATGTGTTCACAGTTTCACTTGTAAGAAGCTGCAATTCTTTGTGCAGGGATTTTCCACCTTCACCGAATTGACATTTCTCCCTTGTATTTTCTCATGTTTAATAACGCAAGGCTTGTAGACAAAAGCTGTCCCATTTGTGATACATTCAAAAGTTCTCTCTCCTGTATGAATTTTTTGATGTACAATGAGCTGTGGCTTCCTATGAAAGCTTTCCCACATTCACTACATTCAGGAGTCATCTCTCCTTTATGAATTTTCTGGCGTGTAATGACACATGACTTCTGAGAACAGGATTTTCCACATTCACTACATACAAAGGGAGTCTTGTCAATATGAAATCTCTGATGTGAAATGAGACCCAACTTCTGGATAAAGCTTTATCCACATTTACTGCATATACAGGGATTCTCTAGAGTAAAAGTTTCCTGCTGTACAATGAAACTGTCCTTCTGGGTGAAGCCTTTTCTGCAATCATTGCATATGCAGGGTTTCTCTCCAGTATGGGTTTTCTGATGTAAAAGAAGATGTGATTTAATGAGGACGGCTTTCCACATTCAATGCATTGATGGGTTTTTCTTCTCTTTTGTTTCTTTTGTGCATAATACATTCTTTCTATAACATTCTTTGCCATATTCAGCACATTCATGGGATTTATCTCCTGTATGCATTCTGTCATGTTCAGTGAACCTGGACTTTGGTGGTATACAGTTTCCCACATTCACAGCATACATGAGGTTTCTCAATTTGGGGAGCTCTCCAATGCTTAATAAATTGAGACTTCATGCTAATGGATTTTCTACGTCCAGGGAAAGTGGTTTTGTATAAAATTTCTCATGCTTTGCATGGAGAAAGGATTTCCCATCTCCATTTCATTCATAAGAACTCTATTTCATGGCTTCCTGTTTTGTTTAAAATTTGAGTTTTTCCATGATTTTACCTTAAAGGAAAATGATTCTGGCCCAGATGAACCATATTTTCAAAGACATTATGTTCATAGCATTGTTCCTTCTCTTCAGACATTGTTGATTATCCAAATGTCCCTGAAAAAGATGACCAACATTTTTTATTTCTAGAAAAGGAAAAAACAATAAATGCAAAGGTTTGGATTGGCTCTTTACTGTCTACTACATGATCTCAGTATAATAATAATAATATTGTATAATATTTAATGATATTAGATTCCTTAACATAATAAAATACTTATATAACAATATATTAAGGAATCTAATATCATTAAATATTAGTATTGTAATTACTATTTTTTTTAGATGGAGTCTTGCCCCATTGCCCCGGCTGGAGTACAGTGGTGCGATCTTGGCTCACTGCAACCTCTGCGTCCCAAGTTCAAGCGATTCTCCTGCCTCAACCTCCCGAGTAGCTGGGATTACAGATGCATGCTACCACGCCCAGCTAATTTTTGTATTTTTAGTAGAGACAGAGTTTCACTATGTTGGCCAGGCTGGTCTTGAACTCCTGACCTCATGATCTGCCCGCCTTGGCCTCCCAAAGGCCATGAGCCACTGTACCCGGCCTATAAATACTATTTAATAATATTCCTTATCTATGGGCAACTTGTTAAAAAAAATTACACAAACCATGTGGCAAAAGCAGTAAGTATACAAGCAAGCTTAAATAACTCACAATGAATAAATATAGATTTGGCTACTTTCTAAATGTCATCTTGAAAAACATGCAGAGAGAGTATTAAAACAAACAAGAAAATCACCTTTAGATGAGAGAAATAGAGGTTGAAGGGAAACCTGATCCAAAATTACAAGGGCTACATTCAGTTATTCTACAAATCCTTATTAAATGCCCATCAAGTACTGGCCATGGTGCTGATGCTGGTGACACACAAACATATTCTTTATTCTCAGTGAGCTTACGTTCTGGTTGGGGAAAACAAAATAAAAACACAAGCAAACTAAAAAATGAGGTATCTGCAAATTATGAGAAGTGGTCTGAAGGAGCAAAGGAGACAGACAGAGGGGGAAGAAAGGAGGATATATAATGGAGGAAGATAAGGCTCACTGATGAGTTCAAAATGAGGGGATGAAGAAAGTGAGGAATTAAGGTTTGCTCCTAAGTGTTCTGCTTGAGTCAAGAGATAAGTGGAAACTGCCTTTGCGAGAGTGAATATTACTGAGGTTTGGAATGTAGGAGAAATAAGTATACTTTTAAAAACATTTACATATTTAGATTTTGATTAGATATTAAAGTACAAAGTACCCAACTGGATACCTAAATGTTGACAAAGGGCTTGAGAAGGGCAATGTGGAAAATATCAGGACATAAATATTTAAGGATAAAAGACTAGATGAGATCATGTTCAGAGAATGCCAAAACAATAAAAATTAGGGCAAAGAACCAAGATGTTAGTCATTTAAACATTTGGTTTGGAAAAGACCACTAAAGGGAACCACACACTCATCAGGGAAATAAGCAGACACACTTATTTTAAACAAATATCTTGGGAGAGTCAAGTCAGAATGTCAGATTTTGACTTCAATGTATCTGCGACACTCTTAGATGATCATCCTGTTTTTAACATGTATCCCTTTTCTTCATTCTGTATCATCAAACTAATTTTCCCAAAGCACCAATCTCACATTTAGAGTGAAACTTATTCTCAGTGTTCAACCTTTAGCTTCACTGTGGGCACATTCTCCTGTGCTTCTAAAGAAAGAGGGAAATATGAGAAACAATGATCATTTGGAAATTTTGCAACAGGCCAATGAACCATGTTGATCTCTCCAGAAGCAGATGTGCTTCTGAATAGGATAAAATGTGTTACTGAATGGGTGCTGCTGCTGATGCCCAGATGTGTTGTCTGTCACCTTCTTCAGTCACATTTGGCATGTGGTACCTACACAGATGTCACATCTGAATTTTTCCCATTTTATTGTCCCTAATACACTGATCCCTTGTCATATAACTAATAGCATCTTCTATAATTCTACAATTATGTCTTGGATGGTATCACACAAGGGGCCTAAGGGACCACCTTCTTCCTTTTAAACCAAGACTTATGCCACCTTTAAATATTTCTTAGAGGTCGGGCACGGTGGTTCATACCTGTAATCCCAGCACTTCGGGAGGCCAAGGCGGGTGGATCACCTGAGGTCTGGAGTTTGAGACCAACCTGGCCAACATGGTGAAACCCCATCTCTACTAAAAATACAAAAAATTAGCTGGGTGTGGTTATGGGCGCCTGTAATCCCAGCTACTAGGGAGGCTGAGGTGGAGAATCGCTTGAACCCAGGAGGCGGAGGTTGCAGTGAGCCAAGGTCACACCATTGCACCAGCCTGGGGACAAGAGCAAGACTCCATCTCAAAAGATATATGTAATATATTTTATACTTATATATGAAACTGGCTGTTCCTTATTATTGCATCATTACTGTCACTGCGTGAAAGATAAGACTACCCATAGGCTAGAAAAATACAAAAGAAACTTACCCCCTACCATGCTACCTCAATTACTAACACAAAATCCAGTCAGCCTGGCAATAAAAGTTAATGTTGCTATGATTACCCCACTTATCCACATTTCCATTCTACTACTTTCCCTATAGACACCTTCTAACATTGGCTTCCATATGGCTGGCTTCGGACCAAATCTGTTGGCAGTCTCCCCCATGGCCTGACAAATTTTCCATTTAATCTCTTCATTCTCTGCCCTTCATTATCTTTATTCAAAATTTAGATATGCCTTTTACATATCATGCCATTATTCCCTATGCTCTATATATCACTTTAACCTTTATTTCCTTTACATTTCTACCATATTCCCTATCTTTGCTAATCATTTTTTAAACTGGCCTGATTTCCCCACAGAACTGATGTTAACAGTCTTTTTGAATAAATATAGACATTGACCCTCCTAGTCTTAAAGCTTGAAACTTACATTTGTCTTATCTGAGTTCGTTTCTCCTGAAACCAACCATCAGGCCTCCCAGATAGTATCAAGGAACTGAAACTTACCAGATCACTGCATCTAGACAATGAGATGGCGGACCCGTCATCCATCATGATTGCCTAACCGACCACCTGATTCCTGTTAGCCAACTCCCCTTCCTTACCCTTCGCTAATTCCTGTTTTATATTCCTTACCTGTTATATAAGCCACCAATTTCAGTTAGTTGTGGGGAGACAGATTTGATATTTATCTTCCTCTCCCACCTGATGTTACCCAAAAAAGGCTTTCTTCTCTCACAATACTCATTATCTCAGTGATTGTCTTTCTGTGTGTGTGGCAAGGAACAGGACCTAGACCGAACCCTTGGCATTTCAGTAACATCTTGACATGTAACTTCACACAACCTAGAATTCTAACAATACCTTGTGTTCAAATCCTGTATTAAATATAGATGTTTCATATTTTTTCTACAAAAAATCATCACTATTAGAAGAAATTTTCTTGTTTCTCACAAAATTCCATCCATTTTAGCGTATATTAGGCTGTGGCTGTTACCAAGTATGTCACAATAGCATCCCCTAGAGAATTTTATCAACACTATCAGGGATTGTACTCCAAATCGAATCAACCCAGACTCTCAGAGGAATAGGCCTTAATACATGCATTAGGTAGGCATACTCCAGCAAATATTTGGATTTAAGAAATGCTTGACTAGGAGCAGTGGCTCATGCCTGTAATCCTAGCACTTTGGAGTCTGAGGCAGGTAATGCCTCAGGTGGATCGCTTGGGCTCAGGAGTTCAAGACCGGCCTCGGCAACATGGTGAAACTTAATTTCTACAAAAAATAAAAAAATTAGCTGACCATGGTGGCGAGTGCCTGTAGTCCCAGCTACTGAAGTGGGAGAATCCCTTGAGCTTGGGACGTGGAGGTTGCAGTGAGCCAAGATCATACCACTGCACTCTAGCCTGGGCAACAGTGTGAGACTCTGTCTCAATTTTTTAAAAAATGACTTCCTCTTCTAGAGGAATTATGAAAAAACAGTATAAGCTACTTAAGAATAAATGTAACCATAAGGTATAGGACATAAAAAAGTGAACCACAAATCTTGGGGTGGGAATGGAAGAACTTGGGTAATTAGAGAATGAGAAAGTTATATATAGAGAGAAAATATAGAAATAGAATTGAATATTTTATACTTGTCAATTCCATCCTAATTAAGGCAAACATTTAATGTGACTCCATTTACTAAGCCACTGGTACAACCTTCTGATATGATACAGCCATTGAAAAATTTTATATGTAGTCCCAGCTACTTGGGAGGCTGAGCCAGGAGGATCCCTTAAGCTTAGGAGCTGAAGGTTACAGTGAGCTGATGGCACCACTGTAGTCCAGCCTGGGAGACAGGGCAAGACTGATTCCCTCTGGATGGATGGATGGATGGATGGATAGATAGATAGATAGATAGATAGATAGATAGATAGACAGACAGATAGACAGATAGACAGATAGATAGATAGATACATAGATACATAGATATATAGAGAGATATATACTATATATACATACATACATGTATGTATGTGATGAGAATTTAAGTGATGAAATCAAATATTTACCCAAAGTATTGCAATTGTGAAAACTGTAGTAAGAAACAACAAAAAAAATGTTCCTCAATAAGAATCAGAAGTGTGGGTAATAGAGATTTTTTTCTTGTGTTGGAATAAATCTGAAAGAAAATATTTATGAAACGACACGGTAAAGTTGGGAACTAGAAAGAAAAAAAAGTCGACTTTAGTAGCAAACTCATAATCACCTCGTCCAGAAATTTGTAGACAGTGATATGAATATAGGAAGGGAAATGTTTTTCACTGTTATTTTTAAGACAGACTTAGACTTGAAGAACTGAACTGCATGTAGCTCCACTACGTAAATGTAGCTTTAATCACGACTGTAACCAGCAGTCAATTATTAAGCCTCAACCCACCCACTCTCCAGGGCCCTTGGGCCTGCAAAGCTCCAGCCTCCTCAGGCCCCTAAACCACAGACATGTACAGGCCTCCTGAAACATTGACTCCAAATTAAATCTGAAACCTCTTTCACTAAAACCTTCTCCAGCCCCAAGCTTCTCTATCACATTAAATTGCAAACCCAGACTGGACACCAAGGTCATTCATTGACACACACTTTCCTACTCCGCTTCTCAACCACTGATTCCCACGGCATTCCCTCAACGACCATAAACCTTGACAGTTGGGCTATCGATCGTTAATATCTTCCAGTCTCTTAATTACTGACCACCAGGAGCCCTATCACCAAAGCCAGTCTTCTCCAATGAGTAAACCCAGGGAGAACCCCAGGACGCAGGGTCCCACATGGTCTCAGAACAGGGGGCTCCCCTTCATTGACCCCCACAGGCCTTTCACTTAGAGCCACATCCAGACCCCAACCCATCTGATCCTGAGTCTCTCCGGACCCATCTGATCCCGAGTCTCTCCGGACTCCACCTAACGCTGGGACCAAACACTGAGCCTGCGTCCAAAACGACTTCCATCTCCCTCCGCAGCCGTTGCTAGGGACTTTGAGGGCCCTCGGCATCTGGTCGGGAAACCAGGCCTTCCCAGACGTCAGAGTTCCTCCCTCGGCCTCGCATTGTGACGTATCATGGCCACGCCCATCTCGGCGCCTCCCACCAGAGAACCCGGAAGGGCTGTTACCACGGCGTTGGAAGACCGTGAATAATTTCAGGGCACCTCAGTCACTGCGCAAACTGGAAAAATTATCAGAAAATTATAAAAACTTTTAACAGACGGAGCAAAAAAAATAAGATGGCCGCGCGCTCTACTCCATACTGAGCCGTAAGGAAGAAGCATCATGGCTGCAGTTCATTTTAGGAGGTGTCAGTTTCCATTCAACAGAAAATACAATCTGTTGGGAGTTTAGGCCGGAATCGTATTTCTGAGAGCCTCTTCAGGACCAACAAGGTGTGCCAAAGGCGAATTGGCTGAAGGGGAATAGGGGGACGGCGGTCACAGAGTGGACCAAATTTGTGGACATTGTGAATCTCCTTCAAGGGATGCAGAAAAGAATGGGCAAGGCTAGTCTAGCCGAGAATTGTCTTGAGGCCAAATACGGGGGCGATCTCTATGAGGATCAATGCCCAGGTGCAACTGCATACAGTGTGTGGTTACCTGTAATAAGGAAAAAGGAATGAGGCCTCAAATTTAATCAAATATTTCCCTAAAACACATGAAGATGGAAATGGAGCATATAAGAGCGTTAAATTACTAAAGAGGCCGGGTGCCATGGCTCAAACCTGTAATCCCAGCAATTTGGGAGGCTAAGTTGGGAGGATCACTTATGCCCAGGAGTTGAGACCAGCCTGGGGAATATAGCAAGACCCTGCCTTTACAAAAAAAAAATAATAATAATAATACAAAAATTAGCAGAATGTGGTGGCATGCACCTGTAGTCCCAGCCACTTTGGAGGCTGAGGTGGGAGGATGGCTTTAGGCCAGCAGGTCAAGGCTTCAGTAAGCCATGATCAGGCCACTGCACTCCAGCCTGGGCGACAGAGCACGACCCTGTCTCAAACAAAACAAAACAAAAACAAACAACTGTTTAAATTTTTTAAATTATTAAAATAATGCAGTCACCATTTGGCAAACAGCACGGTTAATAAATGTCGGCTACAATTTTTATGAAGGCGAGGGACGATATGCCTTTTGAAAGAGGCAACCTGGAATTGAGGATCCAGTTAAATTTATTTAGCTGGGATGCTAACTTCTGAAGTGAGTTCAACACCTGGTCCCAAGGACAGGCCTGGGCAGCCCAGTAGTGCACCCTGATTTATGTGTTCAGGGAGTAAGAAGATGCTACGACTGCTATGATAGGATGTGCTGATTCACAAGGCAAGAAGTAGAGAGAATCTGAAGTCCAGGTTGAAGAAGAGTTCATTTCTTATACTCTTAACTGCAGAGCATCTGTACTGAACCCCTCCTGTTACAGGCCACTACTTTATATTTTGTTCATCAGTGTATCCTGTGTGTACAAGTGTTTGCCACAGTGCAGATGCTCAAAAACTATTTGTTGTGATCACCCAATAACCCAGAGTCTGAGTTTCAATTGTGAGACAGCCACGTTAAGCGAATTTCCACTTTATTTTTCCTTGTGAGCAGGACTGTTTCTAACATGGATGGATCTTTATTAGATCAAAGGAAGGAACTCTGAGTACAGGAGAGGACAAGGGTCTTAACCCCAGGTGAGAAGGAATGATGAAGATAAATCATATGTTCCAATTCAGCATACCACAGAGGAGTCAGGATCTTTCAAACAGTAGCAACTCTCCAAGGTGAAAGATCTGTAGACAAATTTCAGGGTTCTTATCCAAGATATCCAAAAGGATCTCACCTTTACCCATCTTACATGCTGTCCTTTATTTTTAGAGAATGAAGTTATTTTGTTCTTTTAACTGGGGTTATTCTGTGAATCCTATTCCTTCTGTGTTCTGCTCCTCTTATGACAGAAATGAGTCTCTATTCAGGATTTTTTTTAGTTTTTTTAAAGAATAATACTAATCCTTAGAATTTTTTTGGGGTTGCTCCTTTCCTTCAATGGCAAAAGTAATTTTATCAATTGTCCACTGGGTTATTCATGCACCTTCATTCATCTTCCAAATCTACATATAATTAATTTATATTTTGGTATCTGCTGTGGTATACACAATTGCCTACAAACTATCAAAGAATTTATAATTTAGGCAGAGATAAGACAGGAACACTTTTTAGAAAAGTATTCGTATCCTGTTTTATGTAAGGAAAATTGAGTCCTTTCCCCTTCCCACTCCAAATATGTCCCCTGAACAAGAAATTATCAGGACAGTTTGATCTTTATATTGTATGTCTCTTTCAACTGATACAGGCATATGCATTTTTTAACTACAGCTGCTGGAGGGTAGAATAGCTATGTGCATATAATCCAGCTTTTAAAAAATGCTGGCTTGAAATTTTGCTTTGTTTCCCACTGCCATCATCCATGGTTCCTACATAAAGGAACAGTTTCAGGTAAAGAAAATAGATCATTCAAACTATTCTGAATGGTGTTTATGCCAACAATAAGACAAACCACAGGGTTAGGATGAGGACTACCTTCTAAATTAAGAGCATGGCCAATTGGTTATTCACAAGTTTTGAACTTCATTCCTCTGGGGTGATATTTATAAACAGATCCAAACTTGTGTTACATTATTAAATTAAATACATTTTTCCTTTTGAAGAGCTTCAGTAGTCTGAAATAACAAGTGAAGAAATTTGGAATCAAAGAAACACAAGAGCTAATCATATAATGATCTTGGTTGGGAATAGAAGACTCATATCAAAAAAGAGGGAAGAGGTACATTGCGTTATAAATTTAACCAATGATGTGTAACACTGACAACCCCTTTTAATTAGTCATTGACATATCAACTAGTGATTCAAGGTATATTGTCCTAAAATACACATCCTGTATATTATCTGCTGTATAATGATGTTAGATTTGTGATCGAAATCTCTAAAATATTCCTTTTCACAGGACTTATTTGCTCATGTGTTCTTTCATATTTTGCTGAAGATGTTCTAGTTACTATTTTCATAGTTTTATTTCTATGATCTACTCTGAATATAAGGCAGAATGTACCACTAGCAACCCTGCCACATTCACAGCCTTCAAAGATCTTCCAACAGTTTCTCTCCTGTGAAAACCCCCTGATACCTACTAGGGTATTATTTCTGAACAAGGACTTTTCCATGATCATTATATTTCTGCCAACTATAAGCTCACTGATGATGTGATCTATGGTCACTGATGAGAGGATCTATCTTCCCATAAAAGACTTTCCCAGTCTCTACTTCATACTATTTTTCTCTGAGTATATGCTTATCAGCCATAAGGTTTTACTCAAGGGTTTTCCACCTTGAATGTAGTCACACTTTGCTCCTGTGTGTTTTTTGTGACATAGATGTAATTGATCACTGAAAGCACTACCACATTCACTCCATTCATAAGGTTTTTATTCTGTGCAAATTCTACTATCTGCTGAGACTGAACTTCTAGCAACAGGCTGGCTCACAATGGCTACTTTGCTATCTGCGTGGAACTCACTGTTAGTTAACGAAGTCTGAGCTGCCACAGAAGGCATCTGCACAGTCACCATGTTAACAGAGTCTTTATCCTGTATGAGATCACTTGTATGTGATAAGCTCTGACTCTCTGAGAAAGGATTTTCCAATTTGACTGAACCTACACGTTTCTCTCTTGCATGCAGCATTCCCTTATGATAAACAAGGCATGACAAGTGGGAGAAAGCTTTCCCACAATCAGAGCATCCATAGGGTCTCTCCCCTGTATGAGTTCTCCGATGTCTGTTGAGACATGATTTATCTCTGAAAGCTTTCCCACAGTCACTGCATGTATAGGGTTTTTCTCCTGTGTGAATTCTCTGGTGGTTAATGAGACCCGACTTGTGTGAACAGGATTTTCCACACTCAGTACATACAAAGGGTGTCTTTCCTGTGTGAAATCTCTGATGCGATATTAAGCATGTCTTCTGGCTGAAGCCTTTCCCACATTCATTGCAAACATAGGGTTTCTCTCCAGTGTGAGTACGTCGATGAATAAGGAGATTACCCTTTTGGATGAAGCCTTTCCCACATTCATTGCATATATAGGGTTTTTCTCCAGTATGAATTCGCTGATGTACAATGAGATTTCCCTTCTGAATGAAGCCTTTTCCACAATCACTGCATATATATGACTTCTCTCCTGTGTGAGCTTTCTGATGCGCATTGAGCTGTGATTTCCAGCGGAATGCTTTGTCACATTCAGTGCATTCATAGGGTTTCTCTCCTGTATGAGTTCTCTGGTGTTCAGTGAGTCTGGACTTTTTGGAGAAGGCTTTCTCACACAGGCTGCATCCATGTGGTTTCTCTCCTGTATGAACTCTCTGATGATTAATGAGCCGAGACTTCTTGATGAAGCCTTTTCCACAATCACTGCATATATATGATTTCTCTCCTGTATGAATTTTCTGGTGCGCATTGAGCTGTGATTTCCAGCGGAATGCTTTGTCACATTCAGTGCATTCATAGGGTTTCTCTCCTGTGTGATTTCTCTGGTGTTCAGTGAGCCCAGACTTTCTGGAGAAGGCTTTCCCACATATACTGCATCCATGAGGTTTCTCTCCAGTGTGAACTCTCTGATGATAGATGAGGCGAGACTTCTTGAGGAAAGCCTTCCCGCACTCAGTGCATACATGGGGTTTATCTATTTTTTGAGTTTGCTGATGCTTAATGAATTGTGAATTTGTATTCGTAGAATTTCCACCTTTGGGGAAGTTCATTTCATTGTGAAACTGTTCATGCTTGGCATGAAGGAAGGATTTCCCATCTCCATTAACCCCCACAGACTTCTTGATTTCATACCTTTTGTTCTGGTTGATTAAATGTAAATTTGATTTCAGTATTTTCCCATGTAAGTCAAATGTATCATGATTTTGCCTTAAAGGAAAATCACTTTTCCTCTGATGAATGATGTTTCCAAATGCATTATGTTTATGGCATTGTTCCACTCTCTTCAGACATCTTTGGTTTTGTGAGTGCATCTGTAGATGATTGTCAACTTTCTTGATTTCTAGGAAAGAAGAGAACAATAAATCTTTGCATGAGCATGGAATAGAACTGTTTCACAAATAGCTTTGTACAGGCTAGCTCTACTGACCACACTATTTCCATGGTTTAAAAAACTCCAAGTAGATATGCCTATTGTCACTTGGATAAGAATAAACCATTATAATTTAAACAAAGAAAACAAAAAATAAAAGCAGTCAGTGTATAAACAAGGTAAATTTCTCAGGAAATGGCAAGTTAATTCCTGCTCACACTCATGCCAGAAACCTTACTATTATCTTTCATTTGTATGTTTGTCTCACACCCTTTGTCTACTTCAACAGAAAATTCCATATGTCCTCTTTTATAAATATATAGTAATCCCTCATCTATGGGCGATATGTTCCAAGACCCCGCCGACCACGGATGTCTGAAACTTTGAATCACACTAAACCCTATATCTGTTATGTTTTTTCCTATACAGTGCATATACACCTATAATAAAGTTTATAAACTAGGCACAGCAAGAGATTAACAATAACAAATCATGAAATAGAAGAATTATAACAATAGGCCAGCATCACACTCTTGAGCACTGGAGACATTATTAAGTAAAACAAGGGTTACTTAAACACAAGCACTGTGATACCTTGACAGTTGATCTGATAACCAAGATGGCTACTAAGCGACACAGGTGGGTAGGGTACACAGCATGGATATGCTGGACAAAAAAATGATTCCTGTTCTAGGATGGAGCAAGATGGTGCAAGATTTCATGCTCCTTGGAATGGTGAGCAATGTAATTAAGAATTGTTTATTTCTGGAATTTCCCATTTAACATTTCCAGGCCATAGTTGACTGCAGGTAACTGAAACTGTAGAAAGAGAAACTGCGGATAACAGGGGATTCCTGTATTCTGCAACTAACTAACACTCACCCCCTCTACCTAGGTGGAAGAGAATCACTCTGTCTGGTACTATAGCAATAGCCTCCCTAGTGGACTTCAGGTTTCAACCTCTGCCTTCTCCTGTATACTTTCTACAAAGTAGTCAAAGTGATCCTTTTAAATATAAATGACATCATGTCACTCTTCTACTCAAAACTCCCTCATGTTTCCTCATCTCATAATTTTTTTTTAAAAAGTCATGGCCGGATGTCGTGGCTCACGCCTGTAATCCCAGCACTTTGGGAGGCCAAGGCATGCAGATCAGAAGGTCAGGAGATCAAGACCATCCTGGCCAACATGGTGAAACCCCGTCTCTACTAAAAATACAAAAATTAGCTGGGCATGGTGGCATGCAACTGTAGTCCCAGCTACTCGGGAGGCTGAGGCAGGAGAATTGCTTGAATCAGGTTGAATCACGGAGGCAGAGGTTACAATGAGCCGAGATCGTGCCACTGCACTCCAGCCTGGCGACAGAGAGAGACTCTGTCTCAAAAAAAAAAAAAAAAGAAAAAAAAAAAAATCAAGTCATTAAAATGTCCTTGAAAGGTCATAGACCTGTCTACGTCAAACTCCAGATCCCATCACACTGTCCTTACCTCATATTATCTCCAACCACTGCCCCTCTTGTTCACTCCTTTGTATTCACACAGGCTTCCTTAAAAGTTCCTCAAACGCACACCTGCCTTGGGCCTTTGGACCTGCTATTTTGTCTACTTGGAAGGTAATTCACCTGAGGGATGTACTCACATCTCTCATACAGCTGCTCAAAGGCATCTCACCAAAGACCCATTCCCACTCCCAGCATCCCTCATTATGCTTTGTTATTGATCTTCCCAGCATTTTTCACCACAAGACATTTATCCATTTTGATTAATTTCGTGCCTCTTCCTTTTAGCATGTAATCTCCAAGAAGAATTCTGTTGTTGTTTTAGATGTTCACAGCTGTCAGGGCCTGTATGTAATAGGCTATCAAAAATATTTAAGGCAATGAAACAAGGAAAGTATGGGACACACTGGGGAGACTACTTCAAATGTAGTGCTTTAAATATAGTTGGCTTTGAATTTATGAAAAGGAAAAGGAGAGCAAACTCTGTGTAAGCAAGATGATAACATATCATGGAGATTCAACTAGAATATCACTTGACAGATGAGAAATTTCCATTTTATATGACTGCTATGATTCACTGGGACTCAATGCCATCAGACTATGGTAAGAACAGAAAAGCTTTAAGGGAATAAGCCCAGCAATATAATTTAAGAGAAACTAAATAATGGGCAGAATTAATGATTCCAAAAGGAAATTGAAGCAAAGCAGGCGTGAGGTTTAGTAATCTGGTTTGGGTTGGAAAGAGAATGAGAATTCTTCAAAAATCAATTGAAAGAACAAGGACTTTAAATACGGGAGCTGAGGAGGCAGGGAAGTTTCAAGGTAGCCCTATGGTGGCCAGGTCGACTCAAGGAGTTGACATGCAAGTGGGTAAAAAATATGGTACAAACATGTAAGTTAGGAAATATTAAGGGAGATGTCAATCTGAGAGTCTCCATAGAGAACGAGAACTTAAGTAATCAGAATGAAGGAAACTTTTAAAGGATATGAGAACAGAGCAAAATAAATGGAAAACAGCACCTCTGGAGGACCTCAGAGTGGGAGAAAAAAGAGAAGCTAAGGAAGCAAATACATGCAAAGCAACAGACCAGGTTACTAAGGGGGTCCAAGATAGTGTGGGAAGACCTTAGGAAAAAAAATCAACATTATCTAAAGGGGCAGAAAGGTATAGTGGCCAGGAGAGAGTGCTGATATTCAAGATCACTCTTTGGAGACAGACATGGAAGGAGGAATTTCACAGCAAGAGAAGTAGAATGAACAGGTAGAGATGCTCTGATGGGGGAACAAGAAATGATGAGATTTGAGAATCCTAAAAAGGAAGAAACCTTGAGAAAAACAAATCAAACCTAGATTAAATGAAGACTGATGAGGCCGGGCGTGGTGGCTCACACCTATAATCCCGGCACTTCGGGAGGCCGAAGCAGGTGGATCACCAGAGGTCAGGAGTTCGAGATCATCCTGGTCAACTTGGTGAAACCCCATCTCCACTGAAAATACAAAAAAACTTAGCTGGGTATAGTGGTGGGTGCCTGTGATCCCAGCTACTGGGGAGACTGAGACAGGAGAATTGCTTCAACTGGGAGGCAGAGGATGCAGTAAGCCAAGATTGCACCACTGGCCTCCAGCCTGGTGACAGAGTGAGACTCCATCTCAAAAAAATAAAATAAAATAAATAAAAAATAAACAGTGATGAAATCCAAGAGGAGATAAAGAGGTACATGTTCCTCTAAACACCTGAAGGAGAAAGAGCTTTTGTGTGGGGAGAGGGATACATGGAGGCCCTGTCCACACAGCCTCAGATGCCCTGACAGCTCAGACACTGCTGAACAACTATCATGTGACTTGCTAGCTACCCTCCTTGCTGGCTCTCACCCTGAACTCACCTGGACAGATTTGGCTGTGGATTTCATTTTCTACTGTCCATGGTTCTCCTTGTTCCAACTTGGAGAGTGCATCTGGCTTGCTGGCTTGATACCCTGTTCATAGGAAATGATAAGACAACTTAGGCTCACTGAATTAAGCTGTGGTCTATCAACATGGGACCATGTTCTGTTTTAGGAACTATGTAATTTATGTGTCTGCAAAGCAAAGGGATTTCCCCTCTGAAGGGCGCACATTATACTCTTTTATCTGGGGCTACGGAGAGGACAGATCTACCACTTGAGAGCAACACAGGCCCTCCACAGCTTTTGAAAGCTGAGAGAGCAAAGGCCTTTGACTGGGTACTCTCTGAGTGACACAGGGCAGCTGTCCTCACCCACTGACAGCAGGTTGCTATAGTTCTCCAACATCACGTCCCGGTACAGGTCCTTCTGAGCAGGGCCGAGGAGCTGCCACTCCTCCCAGGTGAACTCCACAGCCACATCCTCCAGGGTCAGTGATTCCTGTAATAAGAGAGTCCTGCTTAATATGAAGTATTTCTCTTATTTATATGGAAGCAATGTGAAGGACATTGTTCTGCTCATTTTCACCAAATAGTCTGCATCTATATATCTAGGTGCTGTGATTTTTTAAAAAATACATTGTCAGCCGGGCGCAGTGGCTTACGCCTGGAATCCCAGCACTTTGGGAGGCCGAGACGGGCAGATCACGAGGTCAGGAGATCGAGACCATCCTAGCTAACACGGTGAAACCCCGTCTCTACTAAAAAAATACAAAAATTAGCCGGGCGTGGTGGCGGGCGCCTGTAGTCCCAGCTACACGGGAGGCTGAGGCAGGAGAATGGCTTGAACCTGAGAGGCGGAGCTTGCAGTGAGTGGAGATCGCACCACTGCACTCCAACATGGGCGACAGAGCAAGACTCTGTCTCAAAAAAAAAAAAAACAAAACATTGTCATAGAGGCAAAAATCCATCTCCAAAGTCTATCTATATTCAAAATCTATCTCTAGCAAAATATTCTGTAATTGTATAATTATCTATCATTTAACAAATCAGAAGTTTCTATAAGAACCAATCATTTAATCTTCTTGCTAATCCTTTTTTTTTTTTAACACATATTTGCCAGACACTAAATATATTTTGGCAATATCAGGATGAATAAAGCATACTCCTTTATTCACCATGAATCTTCAATGAATCTTCATGTGCACTATCAGAATCAACCAGGAAGAAACCCCAAACACTACAAGATATTACATAATAAATAAGTGTATTTTTTATGTTAGGAGGAATAAAAGAATCTTTCCAAAACATGTCCAAAGAACAAGAGACAATTAAGTATTATTACCCCCTACTGCTAAATGTGACTGGCTTAAAAAATAAATAAATAGGCCAGGCATGGTGGCTCACGCCTGTAATCCCAGCACCTTGGGAGGCCTAGGTGGACGGATCACCTGAGGTCAGCAGTTCAAGACCAGCTCGCCCAAAATGGCAAAACCCCATCTTTTTTTTTTGAGACGGAGTCTCGCTCTGTCGCCCAGGCTGGAGTGCAGTGGCGCAATCTCGGCTAACTGCAAGCTCCACCTCCCGGGTTCATGCCATTCTCCTGCCTCAGCCTCCCGAGTAGCTGGGACTACAGGCGCCCACCACCACGCCCGGCTAATTTTTTGTATTTTTAGTAGAGACGGGGTTTCACCGTGTTAGCCAGGATGGTCTCGATCTCCTGACCTTGTGATCCGCCCGCCTCGGCCTCCCAAAGTGCTGGGATTACAGGCTTGAGCCACCGTGCCCGGCCCAAAACCCCATCTTTACTAAAAATACAAAAATTAGCCAGGCATGGTGGCACATGCCTGTAATCCCAGCTACTTGGGAGACTGAGGCAGGAGAATCACTTGAACCCAGGAGGCAAAGGTTGCAGTGAGCCGAGATCATGCCACTGTACTCCAGCCCGGGTGACAGAGTGAGACTCCATCTCAAAATAAATAAATAAATAAATAATAAAAAAATAAAAAATATTATTCAAAAACCATACACACACATATGGTTTGAAGTATTTATATTTACATTATCAGGCATGTAAGCAGCCTAACTGAAGAGATAGTCAATGAACTGGTAAGTAGATCTGAAAAAACTACCAAAAATGCAACAAAAGGGTAGAATGATGCAATACATAAAAGACAGATTAATAAATACAGAGGATAGGTAAGGTCTAGCATGTACCAATTTAGTGAAAGAGCAAATACAAGATTCAATTCTGACACCAACTCCTGGAAGACCCATAGGTTAAGGTTTCAGTCCCACAAGACCAACCTTACTTCAGACACCAGTCACAAGTGTGAGGTCCCCAGGTTACAAAGACTTTTGTCCCTTGGCTACAAATGTGGGGATTTCTGCAACCCACCTTGAGGTTCAATAATCTACTAGAACAACTCACAGAACTCAGGAAAGCACTTTACTGTTACTGGTTTATTTACAACCCAGGAACAACCCAATGGAAAAGCTGCACAGGGCACGGTATGGTGGTGTATGGGCATAAATTTCCACGCTCTCTCTGCATGCACAAACCTCCCAGCACCTCAATGTGTTCACCAACCCAGCTCTCCAAACCCCGCTGTTGAGGGGTTTTTATGTTACACAGGCATGGTTGAATAAATCATTGGCCACTGGTGACTGAACTCAATCTCCAGCCTCTCTCTACTCCCTGGAGATTAGGGGTAGGACTGAAAGTTCCAAGCTTCTAATCAAGGCTTGGTCTTTCTGGCAACCAGTCTCCACACTGAAGCTACCTAGGGGTCCACTGAGAGTAGTCTCACTAGAAGAAAAAGAGCACCAGGCATAGTGGCTCACAGCTGTAGTCCCAGAACTTTGGGAGGCCAAGGGAGACAGATTGCTTCAGCTCGGGAGTTAGAGACCAGTCTGTGCAACATGGTGAAACCCCATCTCTACAAAAAAAATACAAAAAATTAGCTGGGCCTGGTGGCACACAGTCCCAGCTAGTTGGGAGGCTGAGATGGGATGATTGCTTGAGCCCAGGAGGCAGAGGCTGCAGTGAGCCGAGAGTGCACCACTGCACTCCAGCTGGGTGACAAAGTGAGACCCTGTCTCAAAAAAAAAAAAAAAAAGACCCTTATCATTCAGGAAATTCCAAGGGTTTTAGGAGCTCTATGCCAGGAACTGCAGACAAAGACCAAATATCTTTCTATGATACCACATGTGAACAATATAGTCCCGATCCTACTTTGCCTAGATGTTGAAATTAAAATCTAAATTTACTGATGCACAAATCCTAGTTTACCAATTTATACTTTTTCACTTAATTCAATTGACTTTTAAAGCCTTCCAGAAATCAATCATGTGATGAAGGAAAGAATAAAACAAACCAAAAGTCACCTGGGACTTGATCATTTTCTTCTGTTACTGGGAAATAGCCAGTAAGTAGGATGCTGTGTCTGGAGTCTCTCCTTGAGCTGCCCTCAATTTCTGGCTAGAAATCTTGGTCTCTGGTGAATTATATCCCTGCAAAAGATGGGATCCAGGTCCTGGAACCTCCTCCTCACCTCACTTGAAGTGTCTCGCCCCTGGAGTCAGGAACTGCGGGCTGAAGAGTAAATTTATTTGAGTGTACATTCCCTGCAGGCCCAGGTGCTGTCACTGCTGCTGTGTACTCACCTTAATGCAAGGCCATCTCTAACTGTCCCTTTATTTGGGGCCCCAGAAGTTTTTACCCACCCTGGGGCAACAACAAATCCTGGGGCAACAAAATATAACATTCTATATGTATGACCAATACATTTACAAACTGTCTTTCTTCTGTGAAATGGAAGTGGGGTGACTGTGAGAGGAGAGTTGGGAAAGGAGAACCAGCACCAACATGATGCTGCAACACGAAGAGACTTCTTAGATCAAGTTTTAGAAAAAGGACAGAGAAGGTGAGGATTTGGATATTTATTTCTTTAAAACCACATGTCCACATGCCTGGTCAAAAGTCATCATACACCTCACATGTAGGCATGCCTCAGTTTGAAGACAAATGTACTAAGCCAAGCAGAGGCACTGTCTTATTTCTCATTACTACCTACTGCGTTATATCCTTATAAGGTATCAATCATTATTTTCCATTCCAACATTGACCTAAGGCTTACAGATTTAACTATATTGTCCAAATGCAGAAGTAAAATCTGAACCGACATGGCCTGTCTCCAAGAACATGACCTTAGCCACTCTGAATTCCTTTGGACCGCATACCGTCATCATACATCTTAGCTCTCTTTGCTACTACCTTGAGGGAGTTTCATTCATCATGGAAGATGGCCAGTGTCACAGACATATAATGTGACCTTCTGAAATCAGCACTGCCAACAGTGACACAGGCACAAAGACAAATGGAAAAGCTGCACGCTACACCCCTGGCCTGAAAGCAGCAGGTCAGAGAGTGGCAGCCCCAGAAGCTTTCTTTAGGCCCAATTCTAAAACTCAAGTAAGAGACTCACATGGGCCGGGCGCGGTGGCTCAAGCCTGTAATCCCAGCACTTTGGGAGGCCGAGACGGGCGGATCACGAGGTCAGCAGATCGAGACCATCCTGGCTAACACGGTGAAACCCCGTCTCTACTAAAAAAATACAAAAAAACTAGCCGGGCGAGGTGGCGGGCGCCTGTAGTCCCAGCTACTCCGGAGGCTGAGGCAGGAGAATGGCGTGAACCCGGGAGGCGGAGCTTGCAGTGAGCTGAGATCCGGCCACAGCACTCCAGCCTGGGTGACAGAGCAAGACTCCGTCTCAAAAAAAAAAAAAAAAAAAAAAAAAAAAAGAGACTCACATGGTGAGAGCATCAACTGGATGGAGTCACCCTGAGCTTTCCTTCTACCTGGATGGAATCACTGTAACAAGCTCCCGGTGGCCCTCCTGCATGCTCCAAACCCACAGGGCCTGCACTGACTCATCCTCTAACCCACAGCTACAAATGCTCCCCTTCCGTCCGCAGTCTCAGAAGCACATAATTGTGGCAAGAGATGTTTCACACTTTTCTTCTCAGAATGCCACCAGTGGAAAGGTGCGGAACCCAAATGATCTAATATTCCTGGGCAGGAGGCGGTGGATGCAACATTTCAGTGACATCCAGGGTATGCATTTCAAATGGCAAGGCTTCCTTTCCCATGAGCTTCCACAGCCCCTTTCCCAGGAATAGCTGAAGAGCTTCTACTTCATTTTTGACCGGTACGAGCTTTCTGGAGAATGTAATCACACTTGTTTGCTCCAGTGGCTAGGTCCTTTCCCTGGAGGAGTACATTTCCTGAAAACTCATGTATGTATAGGAAGCCATAAAGAAAATTTCCATAAATTCTAAAGCATCATTACCAAACAGGACATGTTCACAAATCATCATCATATGAAAGAAACAACAAAGAAAAGTATATTTAAAAAAATAAAAAACATAAA
Organism: Theropithecus gelada; assembly: GCF_003255815.1. NCBI lineage: Eukaryota > Metazoa > Chordata > Mammalia > Primates > Cercopithecidae > Theropithecus > Theropithecus gelada. The sequence goes on along the minus strand of NC_037687.1, from coordinate 28,816,541 downwards.
ACAAGACTATGTATTAATTTTGGATATGTACACATTTAATAAAACATGTATTATATGAAATTAGTTCAAGAGAATAGTTATCCCTAGGGATGGAGAAGAGGAAAGGGGGTGGATTAGAGGATATCACTGAAGGTGCACTTGCATCAGCTTATTTCTTTTTTAAAAGTACCAACAACAGAAAAAACAAAATCAAGTATACTGTGGAGGAAAATCTCATTGAGTAAAAATGGCAGAGTAGGTAGGTCCAAGGGTCCGTCCCTCTACATAAAAATCAAAAACTCAAGTAAAAAAACTATCCAAAAATCAAGTAAAAACAATAAAAAATGAAACAAAAACTTGGTCAGGACTCTGAAAAATAGTCAAAGGTTCACAACAACAGAGCAAATGTTGACTCAAAACAAAAAGCAACTGGCCAGGCACGGTGGCTCATGCCTGCGTATAATCCCAGCACTTTGGGAGGCGGAGGCAGGAGGATCACTTGAGGCCAAGAGTTCAAGACCAGCCTGGCCAAAATAGTGAAACCCCATCTCTACTAAAAATATAAAAAGTGGCCAGGTGTGGTGGCACATGTCTGTAGTCCCAGCTACTCAAGAGGCTGAGGCAGGAGAATCATTTGAACCTGGCAGGTGGAGGTTGCAGTGAGCTGAGATCACGCCACTGCACTCCAGTTTGGGCAACAGAGCTAGATTCCATCTCAAAGAAACAAAACAAACAACAACAACAAAATGGTGACTTAAAAATAGTAGGAAAGTTCTGTGCCATTTTTACTTGTCTTTGCTCCACCCCCTCCCCAGCTCAGTGATGGTCTTAAACATTGTGGCCGACATCCCCAATGTGGGATCCTGGATTCAGGCCCTGGAGGGAACAGAATAGACTTTATTCACAAATAATTTTGTTTAGCTGGGTGGAGTGGCTCACGCCTGTAATCCCAGCACTTTGGGAGGTTGAGGTGGGAGGATCACTTGAGCCCAGGAGTTTGAGTCTGCGGTGAGCCATGATCTCGTCACTGTACTCCACCCTGGGTGACAGAGTGAGACCCTGTCTCAAAAATAAAAATAAAAAATTGATTGTTGTCTTTTCTAACTACCTGAAGGACCTACGCAACAGGCCCCTTCCTGTTTTGGAACTCACTCAGGGAGGAAAAGTAACGGGCATTTCTCAAAAACTTTGTGAAGCAGAACAACAACCTTCAGCTGCCTGGGGCAAAAGATTACACTTGAGCCATAGAGGAAAGGAGAGAAAAAGCTAGGAGGAAAGTGTCTTGGGGAAATCATGCCATTCAAAAGCACTCGTATAGACTGAGGACTTTATAAAGCCACATGCATGCACAGGGGAGGATGTTGGCTGAGAAAAGACCTGAGAAGACTCTGAACGTTCCTTCTAGTTGATGTCTACAGGTTCAGTGCAAGCAGGAAGTGAAGGGTAAGGCAGGTTTATAGATGCCCTGGCTAATCATTAAAGGAGTAGCCCAACACACAATCCACAACCACAAAAACATTATACTAAGTGAAAATGTCAGACACTCAGGTGCAGGAGCTCACACCTGTAATCCCAGCACTTTGGGAGGCCAAGGTGGGCAGATTGCTTTGAGCTCAAGAGTTCAAGACCAGCCTGGGCAACATGAAGAAACTCCATCTCTATAAAAAGTTAAAAAATTAGCCAGGAGGCCGGGCGCGGTGGCTCAAGCCTGTAATCCCAGCACTTTGGGAGGCCGAGACGGGTGGATCACGAGGTCAGGAGATCGAGACCATCCTGGCTAACCCGGTGAAACCCCGTCTCTACTAAAAAATACAAAAAACTAGCCGGGCGAGGTGGCGGCGCCTGTAGTCCCAGCTACTCGGGAGGCTGAGGCAGGAGAATGGCGGGGGGAACCCGGGAGGCGGAGCTTGCAGTGAGCTGAGATCCGGCCACTGCACTCCAGCCTGGGTGACAGAGCGAGACTCCGTCTCAAAAAAAAAAAAAAAAAAAAAAAAAAAAAAAAAAAATTAGCCAGGCATGGTGGTGTGCGCCTATAATCCCAGCTATTAGGGTGGCTGAGGCACGAGAATTGCTTGAGCCTAGGAGGCAGAGGTTGCAGTGAGCCAAGAGTACACCACTGCACTCCAGCCTGGGCAACAGAGTGAGACCCTGTCTCAAAAAAAAAAGAAAATATCAGACACTAAATGTCACGTTATATGATTTCATTTATATAAAATACCCAGATTAGGTAAATGCATAGAGACAGAAAGCACACTGGCCGGGTGCGGTGGCTCATGCCTGTAATCCCAGGACTTTGGAAGGCCGAGGCGGGCAGATCATCTGAGATCAGGAGTTCGAGACCAGCCCGACCAACATAGAGAAACCCAGTCTCTACTAAAAATACAAAATTAGCCGGGTGTGGTGGCGCATGCCTGTAATCCTAGCTGAGGCAGGAGAATTGCTTCAACCCGGGAGGCAGAGGCTGCGGTGAGGTGAGATCAAGCCATTGCACTTCAGCCAGGGAAACAAGAGTGAAACTCTGTCTCAAAAAAAAAAAAAATGTTGGGAGCTGAAAAGGCCAAAGGGATGGTGATCAACTCAGCATTCCACTGGAGGCTACATGATCAAACAGCAAACTGTTTATCATAAGTACAGAATGTGGGCAAACTTGCTTCTGTACCTGTCCCAGAAAGTTTGCTGAGGGCCATCACTCCCTGGCGCCAGGCTCCTTGAGGCCATCTACGGGGACATCTAGAGCCTATTGTTAAAGGAATGCAGTCTCACAAGCCTGCTGTGAACCAAAGGGCCCGACTGACAATTACTCAACAATCACCTGCCTCCCCCCCAACCCCCCACCTTCTCTCTATCTCTTTTGGCTAATAAATACAGAGGGCTGCGTAAAGCTCAGGGCCCTTGTCCACTAAAGGCAAGGTGCCCCCACCCCTTCTTCCAAATATACTATTTTATCTTTGTCTTTTATTCTAGCGTTTGCCCCGCTTTGCTTAGTCCACCAGGGATTGTGGTCGGTTACAAGTGACGCCCGGAACAGCAACAGAATCAGGCACTCTACAAAAAGAGACAGAAAGCACATGGGTGGTTGCCAGGGTCTACTGGAGGGGAGAATGTGAAGTGACTGCAAGTAGTGGTTGTACAACAAAAGGGTATGGGGCTTCTTTTTAAGTGATGAAAATGTTCTAAAATTGACTTTGGTGATGACTGCACATAGTAAAAGTCACTGAATTATACAGTATGTGACTAATAGACCTGTAATTAGGAAAAGCTGTCAGTAGAACTTAATTACTTAATTATGATAAACCTACTAAAATATTTAGGGGCAAATGTATGAATGTCTGCAACTTGCTTTGAAATGCCCCCAAAAAACAAAGCAATATTTTACAAGATGGATAAATGTGACCGGGTGAGGTGGCTCACACCTGGAATCCCAGCACTTTAGGAGGCGAAGGAGAGAGGATCACTTGAGGTCAGGAGTTCAAGATCAGTCTGGACAACATAGTGAGATGCCATCTCTACAAAAAGAAAAAAAGATGGATTAATGATGAGTAGAAGGATGATATACAGATAGATATGTAATAAAAGAAACAATAAAATGATGACAAAATCCAGGTGGTAGGCATACAGGTATTCAATTGTAAAGTTCTTTAAATCGTGTTATATGTTTGAAAAGTTTTGTAACCTGGAGAACAGGGAAGCTTGTTCAGTAAGGTGACCAAAAACAATGTAAATATTTTATAAACTAATTGCTCTTCTATGTAAGAGTAAATTGGAAGAGAACAGAAAGGTCAAAAATAAAAATACACCATTTACAATTGCAAAAAAATTAAAAACCAAGGTGCTGATGAAGGTCAGGGAGAAACATGTTTGGGTAAACACAGAATCATAACCAGTTCTTAAAAGTGATAAGTGAACATTTTAAGTCTTAAAATTCTATCTAAATATATCCATATACTTAGTGATTCAAGTCGCAATGGTGCAGTTTTGCCTCTTGATGGTATACTATTACAGAAATCTTAAAAAAAGTTTTTAAACAAAAACATGTATGTTTAGTATAAGAATGTTATAATATAAAATTAAATAAGGCAAATTATACCAATGTTTCAGTAGTTTATCTGAATTGTGAAAAATCAAGCATAGAAAACTGAAATTAAAATATACGAAAATCTTATCAAAAGTCATTACTGGGGAACACATTTTGGGATAAGAGAGATGTTGTTTTACTTGTGTCAGAACCTGAAAGAAAATATTTATGTGTGTGTATACATACATTCACACAGTAAACTTGAGGAAGAAAGATGAAAATCTTTAATAGAAACCTTATCATTTTCTGTTTTTGCTTTTTTCCTTTCCTCTCTCTCTCTCTTTCTTTCTTTCTTTTTTTCTGTTGAGACAGGGCCTCACTCTGTTGCCCAAGCTGGGGTGCAGTGGCTCAATCATAGTTCACTGCAGCCTAGACCATCCAAGGGTCAGGTGATCCTCCCACCTCAGCCTCGCGAGTAGCTGGGATTACAGGCATGTGTCACCACACCCAGTTAATTTTTGTCTTTTTTTGGAGAGACAGGCTGTGTGTTGTTCAGGCTGGTCTGCAACTCCCAGGTTCAAGCAATCCGCCCACCTTGGCCTCCCAAATGCTGGGAATACAGGTGTGAACCACCGCGCCAGATTTGATTAATCTTTGATCTTCCCCAAGGTTTCCTATTTACCAGGATGAGAGGAAGGAGAGATGTGAGAAGTCAAATGAGGTCTGTAAACCAGTCCTTGCAGAGAAACTTAAAAGGGACTGAGAGGGAATTACCATTGGACTTCAACACACACACGAATCAGCATGCCTCGGCTGCCAAGGCTTCAGCCTTCACAAGCGTCTCCACGACTCTCACATCTAGACCTCCCTAACACTGGTCACACCCCCTAAGATTAATCCCAAAACCTGGACCACACACCCAGGTTCACATGAACCCAGGCTCCTCCTGACTGAGTCACATATTAAATCCTGATTACAGCCTGGAGCGAAGGCTCACGCCCGTAATCCCAGCACTTTGGGAGGCCAAGGTGAGAGGATCGTTTGAGGCCAGGAGTTGGAGACCAGCCTGGGCAACATAGTGAGACCCCCATCTCTGCAATAAGTAGATAGATAGATAGATAGATAGATAGATAGATAGATAGATAGATAGATCTCTGCAATAAGTAGATAGATAGATAGATAGATAGATAGATAGATCTCTGCAATAAGTAGATAGATAGATAGATAGATAGATAGATAGATAGATAGATAGATAGATAAGATAGATAATTAGATAGATAGGCGTGGTGGCGCTCACCTGTAGTCCAAGCTACTCGGGAAAGCTGAGGTGGGAAGATCACCTGAGCCCCGGGAGATGGAGGCTGCAGTGAGCCACGATCGCGCCACTGCACTCAAGCCTGTGTGACAGAGCGAGACCCTGTCTCAAAAATAAAAAAGTAAAATCCCGAATCCGCGGCAGACACCGTTTTCCTTGACAAAAACCACTCCTCACTCCAGTCCTCAACCACCGAGCCCTACAGAGTGACCCGTAAAGGCACCAAACCCTGATCACGGACTTCCAAGCGTTGCGCTCGACAGACTGACCACTGACCACTGGGATCCCTCAGGGCTGAATCCGGAGACGCCCCAACCCCAGTATCCCGACTCCCACTTGCTCCAGCTTCCCCCACAAACTCCACGACTCCGCACTAAACGGACGCTCACAGACACCCTCCTCCCCTCATCCTGACAGACGGACCCACACACAGACCCGATTTTCCGGGGAACCCACCAACACTTCCCTGAGCCTGCACTTTTCCTGAATTCTTCCACTTCTGGGCCCTCCCACAGCCTCCAAGCCGGCCTACGGCGGCCGACGAAGGTCTGAAGTTGCAGGTGTACGGAGCACGGACGACTGGGCGGTAGTAAGTTCGCGTCCTCTCGTCACGGATACTGAAGGCGGCCATCTTTGAGTCCTGCACGTACGGAAGGTAAAGTGGATCTTTTCTGCCCAAGTATGCAGGGATGGCTCGGGACCGTGAAGAACCCCATATTTTGGCACCTACATCCTGCGCTCAAGTTTCATTTATTTTCAGAGGCTCGAGCTTAGCCAAGACAAACACGGGATGGGCTACGTGCACCTTAGCGGGCTGGGGGGAAAAGTCATCCGCTTTGCACAAAGAATGACGGGAATGACACAATGGGTGCGGCCATCTTAGAAGTTAGGTGTCCGTACAAGTGAAAACGCTGTCTCCGCTGAGGAAAAAGAACAATCGCACCCTGAGTCATATACCGCGAAAACGCTTCTAGCTACATGGGCAAGAGGAAGATTTTTTAGGACAAAAAGGGTGTGGAGAAGCAATTGAGGTACGAGGATATTGTTCACCCCGTCAACGGAAAGTGAAAAAACAGCGACCAGCTGGAACCTTATTTACGTTTGAGGGACATGGTCACCGCCCAGTGCAGGTAAGGAGAGCAGCCAGGAGCCAACAGGAAAAGGGAATCCAATGTGGGAGGCTGGAATTTTTCTTAAGAGAGGAGAAGGGCTTCCCTCTGCTGGAGGTGGAGTCAATCTTAAGGTCGGGGCTTTCCGAGAACCAAGTGCCTAAAATTCTATAAGGAATAAATAAGACGACTCTGGGAGAATGAAAAGTTGTGCAAGCCCGGGCGCGATGGCGCGCACGTGTAGTCCCAGCTACTGGGGAAACCGAGGCAGGAAGATCGCTTGAGCCCAGTAGTTCCAGGCTGCAGTGAGCTATGATCGCACCTATCAATAGCCACTGCACCACGCAGCCTTGGCAACCCCTTCTTGAGGAAAAAAAGAAAAAAGAAAAAAAAAAAAAAAGAGTTGTGCAAGAAAAGAAATCATAGGATACTACCTGACTGACCTATAAATATTATTTACATAGTCATCATAATGTAAATTCTAATCCTGATCCAACCTAAATTAAGACAATTCCATTGGAAGAATGAGAAGGAAATTCCTGCGTGTAGTGGAGTGTTTATATTTCTAACAGAGTTTTCACGTGTCCTTCATGATAAATCTATAGAACATGCCCCAAAATGCAAACTCCATTTCAGAAACATACCATGTTACTTAAAATATCGAATCTGTGAAGAGTAAAAAGCTTTACAGAACTATATGACTCCTTAGGAGAATTGCAAAATAAAAGCAAGAATTTTATGACTCAGGAATTTCACTCCTAAATATTTATTCAACAGTAATGAAACTATATGTCCTCACAAAGTCTCACAAGAATGTTCTTGGTCCTTTTATGCATAATACCCTGAACAGGAAACAGTCCAGGTGTCCATCAGTAGATGAATGTATAAGCAAATTGTAATGTAATCATACCCTGGAATACTACTCAACAATAATAAAAGAACAAATCACAGAGGTACGCACCATTATAGATAAATGTCAACAACCTTATGAAGGGGGCCAGCCCCTCCACACCTATGGGTATTTCTTGTCAGGTGGGACGAGAGACTGAGAAAAGAAATAGGACACAGAGAAAGTATAAAGAAAGAACAGGGGGCCCAGGGGACTGGCACTCAGCATATGTATTTCTCGTCAGGTGGGATGAGAGACTGAGAAAAGAAATAGGACACAGAGAAAGTATAAAGAAAGAACAGTGGGCGCAGGGGGTGCAGGGGACTGGCACTCAGCATATGGAGGACCCGCGCCCTCAGAATTTATTGATCACTATCTTTACCATCTCAGTGAAGGGGATGTGGCAGGACTATAGGGTAATGGTGGGGAGAGGGTCAGCAGGAAAACATGTGAGCAAAGGACTCTGTGTCATAAATAAGCTTAAGGAAAGGTGCTGTGCCTTGGTATGTACGTACGCCAGACTTATGTTTGACTTTACACAAAGAGCAGTAAAGAGCAGTATTGTCACCAGCATGTCTCATCTCCAGCCATAAGGCGGTTTTCTCCTTTCTCAGTAAATAGAATGTATGATCCAGTTTTACACCAGGACATTCTATTCCATTCCATTCCTCCCAGACGAGCAGGAGACAGATGCCTTCCTCTTATCTCAGCTGCAAAGAGGCCTTCCTCTTTCACTAATCCTTCTCAGCACAGACCCTTTATGGGTGTCGGGCTGGGGGATGATCGGGTCTTTCCCTTCCCATGAGGCCATATCTCAGGCTGTCTCAGTTGGGAGAAACCTTGGACAATACCCAGGCTTTCTTGGGCAGAGGTCCTTTCGGCCTTCCGCAGTGCATTGTGTCCCTGAGTACTCAACACTGGAGAATGGCGATGACTTTTAGCAAGCATACTGCCTGCAAACACATTTTTAACAAAGCACATCCTGCACAGCCCTAAATCCATTAAACTTTGAGTCAACACAGCGCATTTCTGCGAGCACAGGGTTGCGGCTAGGGTTACAGATTAACAGCATCTCAAGGCAGAAGAATTTTTCTTTGTACAGAACAAAATGGAGTTTCTTATGTCTACTTCTTTCTACATAGACACAGTAACAATCTGATCTCTCTTTCTTTCCCCCACACCTTATTCTGAGAGAAAGAAGCCAGGCAGAAAGAGAGAAGAGAGAACATGTTATATGATTCCATTTACACGGAATAACAAGTGTAGTGAGGATATAGAAGAACTGGAACCTTCACATACTGCTGGTGGAAATGTAAAATGGTGCAGCCGCTTTGGAAAATAATCTCGCAGTTCCTCAAATGGTTAAACATACTGACCATATGATCTGACAGTTTCACTCCTGGGTTTATATCCAAGAGAAATAAAAACATGTCCATACAAAAATTTGTGCATGAATGTTTATAGCAGCATTATTTATAATAGCCTGAAGTGAAAACAACTCAATTATCCATCATCTGATGAAGGGGAAAATAAAATGTAGTATTGTGGGGAAAAGAAAGAGGGATCAGACTGTTACTGGGTCTATGTAGAAAGAAGTAGACATAAGAGACTTCATTTTGTTCTGTACTATAGAAACTCTTGTGCCTTGAGATGCTGTTAATCTGTAACCCTACCCCCAACTCTCTGCTTGCAGAGACGTGTGCTGTGTTTACTCAAGGTTTAATGGATTTAGGGCTATGAAGGATGTCCTTTGTTAAAAAAGTGCTTGAAGGCAGTATGCTTGGTAAAAGGCCATTCGCTAATCTCTAGTACCCAGGGACACAAAACACTGCGGAAGGCCACAGGGACTTCTGTCTAGGAAAGCCAGGTATTGTCCAAGGTTTCTCCCCATGTGCTAGTCTGAAATATGGCCTCGTGGGAAGGGAAAGACCTGACCGTACCCTAGCCCGACACCCATAAAGGGTTTGTGCTGAGGAGGATTAGTAAAAGAGGAAGGCCTCTTTGCAGTTGAGCTAGAGGAAGGCATATGTCTCCTGCTCGTCCCTGGGCAATGAGAAACCTGTGTAAAACCTGATTGTATGTTCTATTTACTGAGATAGGAGAAAACCGCCCTAGGGCTGGAGGTGAGATGTGGTAGTGGCAATGCTGCCGTTTAATGCATAGAAATGTTTGTGGAGATGTTTGTTTACATGCACATCAAGGCACAGCACCTTTCCTTAAACTTATTTATGACACAGAGATCTTTGTTCACATGTTTTCCTGCTAACCCTCTCCCCACTATTACTCTATTGTCCTGCCACATCCCCCTCTCTGAGATGGTAAAGATAATGATCAATAAATACTGAAGGAACTCAGAGACCTGTGCCCACATGGGTCCTCCATATGCTGAACACTGGTCCCCCGGGCCCACTTTCCTTTCTCTGTACTTTGTCTCCGTGTCTCTTTCTTTTCTCGAGTCTCTCGTTCTACCTGACAAAAAAATGCCCACAGGTGTGGAGGGGCAGGCCACCCCTTCAACTATAGCCATACATTAGAATATTATGCAGGTATAAAAAGGAATGAAGTGCTGAAACATGCTAAAACATAAATGAACCTTGAAAACGTCCTAAAGGAAGAAGCCAGTCACAAAAGACTTAAGATTATATGATTGCATTTATATGAAAAGTCCATATAGACAAATCTAGAGGTGGGGGGAATGGCAGAATTAACAGGTGTTAATATTCACAGTATGAATAAGAAAAAGATAACCAATATAAAGTTGAAAAAAATACTGAAGTAAATAAGCAACTTATAAAATATGAAATAAAACTAAGGTAAGATTTTTATTCATGAAAGGGCCAGCCCCTCCACACCTGTGGGTATTTCTTGTCAGGTGGGATGAGAGACTGAGAAAAGAAATAAGACACAGAGACAAAGTGTAGAGAAAAGAAAAGTGGGCCGAGGGGACCTGCGCTCAGCATATGGAGGACCCACGCTGCCGGCACTGGTCTCTGAGTTCCCTCAGTATTTATTGATCACTATTTCTACCATCTCGGAGAGGGGGATATGGCAGGACTATAGGGTAATGGTGGGGAGAGGGTCAGCAGGAAAACATGTGAGCAAAGGTCTCTGTGTCATAAATAAGTTTAAGGAGAGGTGCTGTGCCTCGATGTGTACATAGGCGAGATTTATGTTTTACTTTACACAAACATCGCAATGCAGTAAAGAGCGGTATTGTCGCCAGCATGTCTCACCTCCAGCCCTAAGGCAGTTCTCTCCTATCTCAGTAAATTGAACTTACCATCAGGAGGAGCAGGAGACAGATGCTTTCCTCTTATCTCAACTGCAAAGAGGCCTTCCCCTTTCACTAATCCTCCTCAGCACAGACCCTTTACAGGTGTCGGGCTGGGGGACACTCAGGTCTTTCCCTTTCCAAGAGGCCATATCTCAGGCTGTCTCAGTAGGGGAAACCTTGGACAATACCCAGGCTTTCTTGGGCAGAGGTCCCTGCAGCCTTCTGCAGTATATTGTGTCCCTGGGTACTCGAGACTGGAGAATGGCGATGACTTTTACCAAGCATACTGCCTGCAAACACATTTTTAACAAAGCACATCCTGCACAGCCCTAAATCCATTAAACCTTGAGTCAACACAGCACATGTTTCTGCGAGCACAAGGTTGCAGCTAGGGTTACAGATTAACAGCATCTCAAGGCAGAAGAATTTTTCTTAGTACAGATCAAGATGGAGTTTTTTATATCTTCCTTTCTCTACAGTCTGATCTCTCTTTCTTTCCCCTGCAATTCACCCTTAAGATCGACAAAGATTAAACGGCCAATGTTGTGAGGAAATATGTATTGCAATAGACCTAGCCTTTCTAAGCGTTTTTTTTGTTTGTTTGTTTTTTTGAGATGGAGTCTAGATCTGTAGCCCAGGCTGGAGTGCCTTGGCTCACTGCAACCTCCACCTCCTGGGTCCTGGTTCAAACAGTTTTCCTACCTCAGCCTCCTGAGTAGCTGGAATTACAGGTGTGCGCCACCATGCCCAGCTAATTTTTGTATTTTTAGTAGAGACAGGGTTTCATCATGTTGGCCATGCTGGTCTTGAATTCCTGACCTGGTGATCTTCCCGCCTTGGCCTCCCAAAGTGCTGGGATTACAGGGGTGAGCCACCATACCCAGCCCCTAAGCCTTTTTAAATATGCAGAATGAAGGTAATATTTATGTCTACCATCTACAGCTTTTATAGTATTATGTCAGATAATGCAAATATTATGCTTGACATAGGTACCTATTCAAAAAAAGTGTATACACTTACTAAAATATTAACTAGTAGTTTTCAGTGGAGTTCTTGGGAACAATGGATAGCAGCTAGTATAGTATATACACTAATAGAACATTTTTTGGACAACAATCTGGAATTATTTACTCAATCAAAATTTTTCATTTTCTTTGGATCAGCAATTCCAAAACTTAGTAGAAATTATTGATTTGACATGCAGCTTGCACAAAAATTTCTACCAATCCTTTCTGGGCTCCAACTTGGTCAACAGAAAAGCCCCGCCCTCACTATTAGCTCCGCCCCCTACTGTCCCTTTACCTTCATCTTTCACCCTGGAGATGTCACCCAATACCCACCACTAACCCTGGGTGAGGGAGATCTTTTCATTCAGCTGGCTCTGATTACCCTGTGCCCACAGTGATCTCCAAACCCTATACTGTTCCCCATAAGCATTCCTGGAGGTCGTTTCACCTGCTCCCCTAAGGGACGTCGCTGTTTTCTGTACGGATATGTACACCTTCTCCAAGATGGCCGCGCATGCTGTAACGTGGAGCTGCTTCCTACTTACAAGCAGCAAAAACATAGGCCATGCTAAGCTTGGTGCGCCTTGCCGGGCAGGATTGGACCTGTGTTGCACAGCGATGGGATGGCACATGCGCATTGTCGTTGGGGACCCCCACGATGGACTCAACGCGGACCAATAAAATTATCGTGGTCGGGAGAGATTGTGTAGGGAGAATCTTTCAAGATGGCGGCCCTGATATGTATCAGTTATGAGCCCGCCGCCATACTCTCAGCCTCTGTGTCTTAAAAGACCCGGAAGCTGAATCTAATGGGCCCAAGGTGATGACTGGAAGACTGCAGACTTGGCGGCTCTAGAGATTAAACTTGACCAGTGAGGTGGAGCAGCCAGGCTTGTGAGTCTGTAGCAAAAGTGATGGACCGGGGCGCTTGGGACCCAGCTGGTGCGCCCAGGATCTTTTAAGGGGGCTCAGTTTCACGTTCACGGAGCGGAATCAGGAGTTGGGTTTGTGGAGATTTGAGATTTATGGTAGGGGAGCCTGGGGCGTCCATGAGGGGAGCTAGCCAGTGTGGGGAAAAGGGATGGTAGGGAAAGCTGCCAGCTTTCCCTGAGATTGGTATTGGGGTGGGCTGGAGGGATTGGGGTGGGCTAGAGGACGTTAGTGCTTGAGGTTAAGCTTTGTCTAACCCCAAGGTCGCGGACTAGGGCGACCTTGGAGGCAGATCAGTGATGGGAGTGATCCACAGAGTGATTCAGCAATTGTAATTTTTCCCAGGATGTGATTGACGTGTTATTGAAGGAAATTGCCTATCTTTTGGGGGTGTATCAGTACCTTAGGCCTTCTGGGGGAAGTTCAGTTCTTGGGACAGCGTTGAAGGGCACGATGTCAACAGTTGAGACATCCTTGGGGATAAGTCAGTGATTATCCCCAAGGATAATGACCCCCGTTCATCTCAGGGTCACTAATTGGAGTGTCCAACAGGTGAGGTCAGTGGCTGAAATATCCCTGAGTTAGATTAGTATTGGGGCATCTTTGGAGGTGGTCAGTGAATGGGGTGGCCTTGTAGGGAGGTCATTGTTGGGGCTGAAGTTTTTCTTGCCTTTGAGGGTCTTCAGTGGTTACTGAGAGTTACGAGGGTCTGAGTGTTTGTGTCTCGATAGACCAGTGATAGTTTCCCTGTAGGAATCAACTAGGATGATCTGGGGTGGCCTTGTGCTGGTATTTTAAGTATGACGTAGGCAGGCATGGGTACCCAAGAAATTCGTAGGGGGGTTGGAGCTTCGGAAGTCTTTGGGTTTTGCAAGGCGTTGGGATTTTTAAAGTCCCACTGACTTTTCATAAGTTGAAGGGTGCCATCCCCTTCACACCTGTGGGTGTTTCTCATCAGGCGGGACAAGAGACTGAGAAAAGAAATAAGAGATAGAGACAAAATATAGAGAAAGAACAGTGGGCCCAGGGGACCAGCGCTCAGCATACGGAACACATGCGCCAGCTCTGGTCTCTGAATTCCCTCAGTATTTATTGATCACTATCTCTACCATCTCAGAGAGGGGGTTGAAGCAGGACAATAGGGTAATAGTCAGAAGAGGGTCAGCAGGAAAACATGTGAACAAAGGGCTCTGTGTCATAAATAAGTTTAAGGAAAGGTGCTGTGCCTTGATGTGCACGTACACAAACACCTTGGTGCATTGAAGAGCAGTATTGTTGCCAGCATGGCTCACCTCCAGCCATAAGGCAGTTTTCTCCTATCTCAGTAAATAGAACATACAATCGGGTTTTACACCAAGACATTCCATTCCCAGGGACAGGAGGAGACAGATGCCTTCCTCTTATCTCAACTGCAAAGAGGCCTTCCTCTTTCACTAATCCTCCTCAGCACAGACCGTTTATGGGTGTCGGGCTGGGCAACAGTCAGGTCTTTCCCTTCCCAGGAGGCCATATCTCAGACTGTCACATGGGGAGAAACCTTGGACAATACCTGGCTTTCCTAGGCAGAGGTCCCTCGGCCTTCTGCAGTGTATTATTGTTTCCCTGAGTATTTGAGATTAGAGAATGGTGATGACTTTTACCAAGCATACTGCCTTCAAGCACTTGTTTAACAAAGCACATCCTGCATAGCCCTAAATCCATTAAACCTTGAGTAAACACAGCACATGTCTCTGCAAACATAGGGCTGGGGCTAGGGTTACAGATTAACAGCATCTCAAGGCAGAAGAATTTCTCTTAGTACAGAACAAAATGGAGTCTCTTATGTCTACTTCTTTCTACATAGACACAGTAACAGTCTGATCTCTCTTTTCCTCACACCTGAGCACCAGTTTAAGTAAAACTTTAAGCAACTGTACATAGTATTTTTCTTCAATAGACAAATTCTGCCCCATGTTACCCTGATTCAGAAAACTTCCCATTCCCAGTACTTCTTTAAAGCAGTGCTCACAGTGCCTCTTTAGGTACTGACCTCATATCTGCTGCCAGCCAACTCGTCCCGGGGTCCCCATTCATCTTGTCAATTTCAGTTCCTCTGCTCCAGCAGACCTTCTTCATTCATGTCCTTGTGTCCCTGTGTTCGGATGTGACCATGTCATCCGATTCTGTCGCTGTTCATTGAGCAACTATGCCGCGGACCCTGTTGGACTGAACAAAGGAGGGCGAATGAGGGAATAAAGACAAAAGGCAAAAGAGTGTATTTGGAAGAAGTGGTCGGGGGCACCTTGCTCTTAGTGAACAAGGGCCCTAAACTTTGAGCTGTCTTAGGATTTATTGGTAGCGAGAAGGGGGGTGGTTGTCAGTCCAGAGCGGGTCTGCAAGACTGCATTCCTCAAACAATAAGCTCTAGATGTCCTAGTACATAACCTCAAGAATCCCAGTGCCAGGGAGTGATGGCCCTCAGCAAACCTTCTGGGGCCGGGACAGAAGCGAGTTTGCCCACATTCTGCATTCATGATAAGCAATGTGCTGTTTGATCATATAGCCTCAGTGGAAGGCTGACTTGGTCACAATTCCCCAGCCTCTGGCTCTCTACAATTACTAATGTGTTTTATTACTATTATTTAATAATAAATAATATGTTTTATTATTTAGTAATAATATGCATTATTACTAATATGTTTTATTAATATATTACTAATATGTTAAAGTATAGGTTTTCTAGGGAAGCAGTCAGAACATCTACAGGTAAGTTTGACTCAGCAAAGCATACAGACTTCGGATTTGAGCAGACCTAGGTTTTTATCTGTATGCTGCATTTATACTGTGAGAATATGGGCGGGTTTTTTAACTTCTCTGAGATTCTTTTTTTATTTGTATAAAAACAAAATCATTAATAACTACTCATATAGTAAAAATACATAGCACATAGTAGGTACCCAAGATGGATTAACAAACAATATTCCACTTCTTCTATCTGTTTCTCTGGATTTTTTTTGGCTTTTAAAATTTTCTCCTTTGATTTTTCTCCCCCTTTCTCTTTATAACTGTTTTTTTCCAAATGAAGACCTTTGGGTATAGTTTTTGGCAGGATTTCATAATTTAATGAAGATGACTTTGTTGGTGTTTGCTATATAAAATAATTGTGTTTCTTGTAAAACCAACCATCTGGTACTGTATGTTACTTTTTTTTCCTTTAAATTATTAGATTAACCTATCACCTGAAGAAAACACAGTTAACAGTTAAATAATTGTGTATATGTGTGTATCTAAGGCACACATATACACAACTCAAACAACTCAAAACATCTGTTATAATCATAGTTTACTAAGGCAGTGAATTCCTTTAATCCTCAGGTCCTGGCTTCCTGGGAAAAAATATTTCCTATAAGGGAAGGAAGTGAAGGTATTAAGATCAATACATCATCCTTGACCAGTGACCAGCTTCAGAGAAGAGCCAGAGTCAACAATAGAACAAATATTCCCGTTGCTGGCTGTATCTAAGGGCACCAGAAAATGTCCAAGTCCCAAGTGAGTTTTACATGTATATTTTGACTTCCTACTTGGTTTTCCAGTGGATTTGAAGAGGTTTCATAATGCTCATAATTAAAAGGATATTATGAGCCTGGGCACAGTGGCCTCACACCTGTAATTTCAGCACGTTGGTAGGCGGAGGTGGGAGGATCACTTGATCTCAGGAGTTCGGGACCAGCCTGGGCAACATAGTGAGACCTCATATTTGAAAAAAAGGAAAAAAAAGATATTATGTTTGTTCAATATTTATGAGGTGAAGGGGGCCAGCCCCTCCACACCTGTTAGTATTTCTCTTCAAGTGGGACAAGAGACAGAAAAGAAATAAGACACAGAGACAAAGTATAGAGAAAGAAAAATGGGCCCAGGGGACCAGCACTCAGCATAGAGAGGACCCGCACCAGCACTGGTCTCTGAGTTCTCTCAGTATTTATTGATCGCTATCTCTACCATCTCAGTGAGGGGGATGTGGCAGGAAACAGAGAAAGGTGTGTAGGACATGTTTTGGGAGATTCTGTGCAGAAGCTTCGAGTTTTCCTCACCCCATGGAGTTACACGGACAATGTTTGATTGTCCTAGCCATGATGTGTGACAACAGGCATGACATATTGCCAGTCCAGGAAGCCCACTTGAGCCTGGGTGTCCAGGGTTTTTATTTGGCTTTAGTTATTATGGGCAAGGCTGATCACATGAGTGGCTGACCTTATTCTTCAGCCCCTTCAGAGGCCACTATACTACAGTGTGGCCCAAGGCTCCCATCATACATTGTTAGCATACATGATCTTGTGTGACCCAAGGCTCCCAGCAAACAAAGACACTCATCAGACAGTATACTCCAATGGCTTAGAGTAGGAGTGTCCAGTCTTTTGGCTTCCCTGGGCCACACTGGAAGAAGAATTGTCTTGGGTCACACATAAAATATACTAACACTACCAACAGCTGATGAGCTTAAAGAAAAAAGAAAAAAGAAAAACTAAAATATCTCATAATGTTTTAAGAAAGTTTACAAATTTGTTTTGCATTCAAAGCCCTCCTGGAGGCCAGGCACAGTGGCTTATTCCTGTAATCCCAGCACTTTGGGAGGCCAAAGTGGGCAGACCACTTGAGGTGAGGAGTTTGAGACCAGCCTTGCCAATATGGTGAAACCCCATCTCTACTAAAAATACAAAAAATTAGCTGGGCATGGTGATGCATGCCTGTAATCTCAACTACTTGGGAGGTTGAAGTGGGAGAATTGCTTGAATGTGGGAGAATCGCTTGAACTTGGGAGTTGGAGGTTGCAGTGAGCTGAGATTGTGCCCCTGCACTCCAGCCTGGGCGAGAGAGTGAAACTCTGTCTCAAACAACAACAACAACAACAACAACAAACGAAACAAAGCCCTCCTGGGCCACGTGCACCCCATGGTCCACAGGTTGGAAAAGTTTGATTTAGAAGTTACCTCCCAGGGACAGGCAAAGGCTGAGCCTTTCTTTGGAATGTTCAGTTTATGGGTAACCCAGACTCACTCTGTTAATCCTTTACTGCACAGCTTATCTTCACACCATGATGTCTTGAATCTCAGCTGGAAGACTCAGAAGGTTAGGGACTAGAATCATCTGAAGGCTTCTTCCTCTCTGTTTCTATGTGCCAGGCTGAGAGTACTTGAAAACTAGGCTCAGCTGAGGCTGCTAGCCAGAGCACCTGTGTGTGACCTTCTCATGTGGCGTGGATGGGCTTCTCACAGCATGGTGCTGGCTCTGAGACAGCCAAGATGAGGCTACAGGACCTTTTCTGCCTTAGCCTCAGAAGTTATGTTGTGTCACCTCTGTTGCATTCTGCGGCTAGCTCACCTGGTAGAGCATGAGATTCTTAATCTCAGGGTCGTGGGTTTGTGCCCCACCTTGGGCGCCAGATGAAGGAAGCCTGCTCCTCCACACCTGTGGGTATTTCTCGCAAGGTGGAAATGAGAGACTGAGAAAAGAAATAAGACACAGAGACAAAATATAGAGGAAGAAAAGTGGGCCCAGGGAACTGGCATATGGAGGACCCACACCGGCACTGGTCGCTGAGTTCCTTCAGTATTTATTGATTACTATCTCTACTATTCTCAGTGAGGGGGACGTGACAGGCCTATAGGGTAATGCTGGGGAGAGGGTCAGCAGGAAAACATGTGAACAAAGGACTCTGTGTCATAAATAAGTTTAAGGAAAGGTGCTGTGCCTTGATGTGTACATAGGCGAGATTTATGTTTGACTTTACACAAAAATCTCAGTGCAGTAAAGAGCAGTATTCCCACAAGCATGTCTCACCTCCAGCCATAAGGCGGTTTTCTCCTATCTCAGTAAATAGAATGTATGATTGGGTTTTACACCGAGACATTCCATTCCCAGGGACGAGCAGGAGACAGATGCCTTCCTCTTATCTCAACTGCAAAGAGACCTTCCTCTTTCACTATTCCTCCTCAGCACAGACCCTTTATGGGTGTTGGGCTGGGAGATGGTCAGGTCTTTCACTTCCCATGAGGCCATATATCAAGCGGTCTCAGTGGGGAGAAAACTTGGACAATACTCAGGCTTTCTTGGGCAGAGATCCCTGCAGCTTCTGTAGTGCATTGCGTCCCTGGGTACTCGAGACTGGAGAATGGCAATGACTTTTACCAAGCATGCTACCTGCAAACACATTTTCACCAAGGCACATCCTGCACAGCCCTAAGTCCATTAAACCTTGAGTCAATACAGCTCATGTCTCTGCGAGCACAGGGTTGGGACTAGGGTTACAGATTAAGAGCATCTCAAGGCAGAAGAATTTTTCTTTGTACAGAACAAGATGGAGTTTCTTATGTCTTCCTTTTTCTACATAGACACAGTAACAGTCTGATCTCTCTTTCTTCCCCTACACTTTTCTGTCTTAGCCTCAGAAGTTATGTTGTGTCACCTCTGTTGCATTCTGTGGGTACAAGCAAATCACCAAGACAAGCCAGATTCGAGGGGGAAGGGAATAGGCTCCATCTCTTTGTGTGGGAGTGGCAAGGTTTTGCAGAAGGTTTTCTTTGGAATGTGAGATATTATTGTGGTCATCTTTGGGAAATGCAGTCTACCACATGGACACAGTAAGAAATTGTTTCCTTCTCCTGAGGATAAAGCTCCTCTAGAAAAGTAAATATTTCATGTCACTTAAATAAGAAGAAATTTATTTGATGGGTCATCACATAGATCATATAGAAGTTAGTGCCCTCCACAGAGAAGCCAGTGGTGTAATACCAAAACCAAACTCAGTGATCAGAGTGCTTCAGGGCTCCAAAACATTGTAGCCAAAGTTCACAGCCTCCTGATGGACTGGGTTTTTTTTCAGGGATAAAATGTAGAGATTTTTAAGATGGATGGATTCTATGACCATTGTATGGTCTTCCACAAGGAGTCCTCAATATTCTGGTTTTTTTTGTTTTTTTTTTTTTTCTCAGTGGTTTCCATTTTCAGACAGTTTTGACCCTAGGTGACATTTGGCAATGTCTGGAGACATTTTTGATTGTCACACCTGGGAAAGGAGGGTGTGCTAATCGCAGCTAGTGGATAGAGGCTAAGAATGCTGCTAAGCATCCTGTGATGACACTACCGGGCCTTAAAATAAAGAATTCTCCAACCCAAAATGTCAGTGCATGTCGCAGTCTGTTCCTACATGATTGAATGAAGGGGGACGAATGTAGAAGTGAAGACAAAGACAAAAAGATACATCTTAAAATAAGGGGTCAGAGGGCTCCTTGCTTCTAGTGAGCAAAGGCAGCCCTGAGCTTCTACAGCCCTTCATATTTATTAGGTGGAATCAATAGTGAGAGAGAGGTAATGGTTGGTCAGCTGCTTTGACTCATCACAGGTACACATAATTACTTTCTTTATACAACAGTCTTCGGATATTCCTATAGGTGACCAATGTGAAGCACCCGATTCTGTCACTGTTCCGGGGTTGGGAGGGCACTATGTAACCTGCCACAATCCCTGGTGGACTGAACAAAGAGGGGCAAATGTGGAAATACAAGACAAGAGACAAAAGAATATATTTGGAAGAAGGGGTCAGGGAGCACCTTGCCTCTAGTGGCAAGGGCCCTGAGCTTTACACAGCCCTCCATATTTATTAGGCAAAAGAGATAGTGAGAAGCGGGGTGGAAGAAGGGGTCAGCTGGTTGGTCCAGAGTAGGCTTGCAAGACTGCATTCCATGAACAACAGGCTCTAGATGTCGCAGTAGATAACCTCAGTGCCAGGGAGTGATAGCCTCCAGCAAACTTTCTGTCGGCAGGCACAGTCATGAGTTTGCTCTTATCCTGCATTCATGAAAAACAGTTTGCTGTTTGATCATATAGCTTCCAGTGGAATTCTGAGTTGATCATGTCCCATGGGCTTTTGGCTGCCTACAAACCACAAGGAACACTGTGCCTGGGGTATGACTGCCCGTGGCACTCCTTCTGGAGGCAATGCAAATTGTCAGTTTTCCAACATCCTACTTTCATGAGAACAGTTTTCTGTTTGCTCATATAGCCTCCAGTGGTATACTGAATTGGTCACGACCCCATTTTCTTGGCCTCCAACAAATGCAGATTGAGCATCCCTTATCAGAAATGCTTGAAACTGGAAGTGTTTCAGATTTTAGATCTTTTTTTTTTTTCAGAATGCTTGCATTATACTTACTAGTTGAGCATCCCTAATCTGAAAATCCAAAATTTGAAATGTCCTGGTCTTTGAGTGTGACCTTTGTGCATCATGTCAGTCCTCAAAAGAATTTCAGAATTTGGAGCATTATAGGTTTCAGAATTTTGAATCAGGGATGCTCAACCTGTAGTGCTGAGGTAGAGAAACTCCTATTTACATTGATTAGTAAACAGTTCCAAGTTATGTTGACAGAGTCTTAGATTTTTCCTTTATAATCTCTTCATACCCGAGAATGCAGTGTCAGCTCTCTGTTCAAAGCCAATACTTACCTACTTCTTTTTTTTTTTTTTTAAATTCCAATTATATTAAGCTCAAAATATTCACAATGTCAGCTGGGCAGTGGTGGCTCACCCTTGTAATCCCAGCACTTTAGGAGGCTGAGTTGGGAAGATCAGTTGAGCCCAGGACTTTGAAACCAGCTGGACAACATAGTGAGACCCCATCTCTACAAAAAAATATGAAAGTTAGCTGGGCATGGTGACACACACCTGTAGTTCCAGCTGCTCAGGAGGCTGAGGTGGGAGGATCGCTTGAGCTTAGGAGGTCAAGGCTGCAGTAAGCTGTGATCATGCCACTGCCTTCCAGCCTGGGTAACAGCAATACTCTGTCTCTAAACAAAATCATCATCTTTATAATACTTCTCCAACTTGAATGAATTTCAAAAAAGAAAATATTCACAGTATCAAACTTTCAAACAATGTAGAAGTTTATAGTGCAAAACCTGAAAGTTCCCCCTTAATCCTTTTTCACCATCTTTAAAATAATCTCAAAACATTTTTGTGTATTCTTATGGTTTCCTGTATCAGCATTGGCATATCTAAATGTGAATTTGAGTGAATTTTTGCTGAGTGTCTCTTGCTCACCCTCAGGCTGAATGATTCTCTAGAACAGGGGTTCCCAACCCCTGCTACTGGTCCATGGCCTGTGAGGAAGTGGGCCAGGCCAGTGAGCAAATTTTATCTGTATTTACAGCCAATCCCTATCATGTGTATAACCGTCTGAGCTCCCCTTCCTGTCAGATCAGAGACAGCATTAGATACTTCTAGGAGCTCAAACCCTGTTATGAACTGTACGTGCGAGGGATCTAGGTTGCACACTCCTTATGAGAATCTAATGCCTGATGATCTGTCACTGTCTCCCATCACTCCCAGCTGGAACCATCTAGTTGCAGGAAAACAAGCTCAGGGCTCCCACTGATTCTACATTATGGTGAGTTGTATAATTATTTCATTATATGTTACAATGTAATAATAATAGAAATAAAGTACACAGTTAATGTAATGCACTTGAATCATTCCAAAACCATCCCCTTGCTCTGATATGTGGAAAAATTGTCTTCCACAAAACCAATCCGTGGTGCCAAAAAAGTTGGGGACTGCAGATTAAATACTTTATTAAAGGATGTAAGGAGGTTCTGTTTCTCTTTTGTGAATGAATGATTAAATATGTGAATCAGTGAATGAATGGAAGTACCAAAATAGGATATTTTAACTGAAACATTTTTTCCTATATATTATAATGCAAAACTAGTTACATGGAAGGCAGCCAAATAACTTACTCTGGGAAAATGCATTATAAGAAATTATCATTTATATTAATAGCATTACACAATGGTAATTCTTTAGAATTTGAGTAGGAATGTTCTATTACAGAGCTCACTGTCATTCAAGGATGTAGCTGTGCGTTTCACAGAAGACATCTGTTCAGAAGAATCTGTACCAAGATGTGATGCTGGAAAATTATAGCAACCTGGTATCACTGGGTAAGCATAGTTTTTCTGGGTAGTGTAGGCAATCAATTGCCCTTCCTTTCTGAGTAATTAAAAAGGGTCGGGCCTCACAAATACTTTACTTTTTTTAGACTTCAGTTTAATACATCATAGATTTTTAGTACTTTTCTGGCCTCTAACAGAGTGTTTTTCTCTCATTTCCAAAGGACGTTGAAGGCCTTTACTTGGCCCAGATACAAATTATTTAACTCCTTAAATGTCATCTTTGGCTGGGCGTGGTGACTGACGCCTATAATCCCAGCACTTTGGGAGGCCAAGGGGGGCGGATCATGAGGTCAAGAGATCGAGACCATGCTGGCCAACATGGTGAAATCCCATCTGTACTAAAAATAGAAATATTAGCTGGGTGTCATAGCACACAGCTGTAGTCCCAGCTACTTGGGAGGCTGAGGCAGGAGAATCACTTGAACCAAGGAGGCAGAGGTTGCAGTGAGTTAAGATCACACCACTTCACTCCAGCCTAGAGACAGAGTGAGACTCCAGCTGAAAATAAAAAAGTACATAATTTTTCAGATGTCTCGTAGCCCTAGTATTTGCTATCATGTGTCCTTTGAGTTTCCTTGATGCTTTTCTAGGGTATCAAGTTGCCAAAGCAGATGCATTATTCTGGTTGGACCAAGGAAAACCATGGATACTAGAGGAAGAAATCCAGAGTCAGGTTTGTCCAGGTAAGTGAAAAACCAGTCCTGTAGGGGAACTTGAAGTAATACCCCAGTTAAACAGAAATAGGGGGGCACCTCTGAAATGCTGTTTGGAGAAATGTTTTTGAAGTTCTTAAAGCTGTGAATGTGACTAAGAACAGCTGACGTAAGCTCCTCACATACCTTAATACTGCCTCCACTTTTTAATCTCTCCATATTAGAACTCTTTTGCTTGACTTTTAAAAGAATCCATGTTCTTCTTTTAGGTACTCTGATCAAATCCCTCCCTGGCTCATCTCAGAACTTGCTTTCCTGGTTAATCTTTCTCCCTGGCATGTTTAGTTTACTTGCTTTTCCCTGTCTCCATCCCCCTAATCCATAGTCATAGCCCCGTTTTCAAGTATTCCTAAATTTTCCTCCCTTATCTTCATTTTATGTGTGTTTCATACCTCTCATAGTTTCTTCTGTTTTTTTCTTCTTCCATTTACAAATGTCTCAGATTTTCATTCTCTACCCAGTTTCACTTCCTCTTCTCTCCTTGGCCCTTGCTGTGAACATCTACCCCTTTTATTACATGATCAAGTGGATTAATTGGTCTCCTTTCTAGAAGATGTCTGGCAATTCAATGATCACACAGAATGGCACCAAGAAAATCAAAGCAGCCTTGAAACTATGGAGAGGCACCACAAATATCATACATTTGGCAAAATAATATCTCATCTGAGCTCAAACCTTCATACCCCTTTTGTACTTGGGAAACACCTGAATCCTAATCTAGAGTACTTTATTCAAAATAGAAGCTATGCAAGAAATGAAGATGAATGTAATGGGTATGACGAAGTTTTTCTTTATCCTAAGCATGAGAAAATTCATGCTGAAGAGAAATACAATGAATATAATGAATGTGTAAAGGCTTTCAGTCATAAGTCACAGCTCATAAAACACTGGAAACCTCAAAAATAAGAGAAACAGTATGACTGCAGTGACTGTGGGAAAGCCTTTTCCCAGAAGTCGGACCTCATTAAGCATCAAAAAACACACACAGGAGAGAAGCCCTGTGGATGCAGTAGGTGTCAGACAGCCTTCAGCAGGAAGTCCTGTCTCATTTTACACCAGAGAACCCATACAGGAGAGAAACCTTATGAGTGCAATAAATGTCGGAAAGCTTTTACTGATAAGTCATGCCTTAATAAACATCAAATAACTCACACAGGAGAGAAATGCTTTGAGTGTCGTATATGTCAGAAAGGTTTTAGTGATAAGTCAAAACTCACTTTACATCAAATAACTCATACCGGAGAGAAACCCTATGGATGCAGCAAATGTCAGAAAAGCTTCAGCAATAAGTCACAGCTCATGAGCCATCAGAGAGCTCACACAGGAGATAAACCCTATGGTTGTGATGAGTGTGGAAAAACATTCCCCCTTAAGTTTAGTCTCATTTTACATTAAAAAAACCCATACCGGGGAAAAACTGTATGGGTGTAATGAATGTGGGAAAACCTTCATCCAGAGATCTGAGCTCAGTAGACATCAGAGAACTCACACAGGAGAGAAACCGTATCACTGCAGTGAATGTGGAAAAGGCTTTAGTGTAAAGTCATTCCTCAATACTTACTGGAGAACTCATACGGGAGAAAAACCCTATGGATGCAATGAATGTGGGAAAATGTTCTCCATCAAGTTTAGTCTCATCCTACACCAAAGAACTCATACAGGGGAAAAACCCTATGAGTGCAGTCAGTGTCAGAAGGCTTTCAGCCAAAAGTCACTCCTGAATATTCATCAGCAGTCTCACACTGGAGAGAAACCTTACGAATGTGGAGAATGTCACAAAGCCTTCAGCCGGAAGTCCTATCTCCTGATCCATCAGAGAATTCACTCGGGAGAGAAACCTTATGAATGCCTTGAGTGTGGGAAGACTTTCTCTCGTAAGTTTAGTCTCACTACTCATCAAAGAATCCATACAGGAGAGAAACCCTATGGATGTAGTGAATGTGGGAAAACTTTCCCCATCAAGTTTAGCCTGGTTTTACATCAGAAAGCACATACAGGAGAGAAACCCCACGAATGCAGCAAATGTCAGAAATCTTTTGCCCAGAAGTCACATCTTATTATACATCAAAGAACGCATATAGGTGAGAAATCTTATGAATGCACTGAGTGTTGGAAAACCTTCTCCCACAAATTCAGCCTCATTCTACATCAGAAAACACACAAAGGAGAGAAATAATAAATGAAGTGAACATCTGAAAGTTTGCAGTGAGAAGAGCTAGCTCATTATACCACAAGGTTAATATAGGAGTGAAACCTCGAGGCTGCAGAAAACGTGAACAAACTTTAATTTCAAGCTTACACATCATTTCTTATCAGAGAAGAAATGATCAGAGAATAGTGCCAGTCAGGAAGTAATACCTTTTCCAATAAATGTCAATTGAATATAAGCCAGTGGGAACAAACAGGAAGGAACATCTATGTATTATTGATTGTGGGGATGCTGTTGGCATAAAATGCAGTTACATCAGTTTCAGATAATTGACACTAAGGGAGAATTTCTGTACTTTAGGTGAGATGCAGTGACTCACACTTGTAATCTCAGCACTTTGGAAGGCCAAAGTGGAAGGATCGTTTGAGTTCAGGAGTTCAAGACCAGTGTTTTCAACATGGTGAAACCCCGTCTCTACAAAAAATACAAAAATTTTCTGGACATGGTGGTGCACATGTGTAGTCCCAGCTACTAAGGAGGCTGAGGCAGGAGAATTACTTGAGCCAAGAGGTGGAGGTTTCAGTGAACCAAGATTTCACCAGCCTGGGTGATAGCCTGTCTCAAAGAAAGAAAATAAAAGAAAAAATAAATTTGTATGTTAATGAATCTGGGAAATCGTGCTTTTTCATAATTTTTTTTCTGCTCTCATATAATCAGCATTATAGAAAGTATTAAATATGTAAATAAATATGCTTGTCAGAAAACAAAGCAAAAAATATCAGAACAATACCAAATATTTAAGTGTTTTGTACCTATTTTTATTATAAAAAATGATTGTTCATATTTGGGAACTGCATGTGTTAGCATCACAATTGTGAATTTGTAGTATGTATGCTTAAATGTGCATAAAGCCTTCCCATAGAATATCTGCATTGAATCTTTGTATAATGCTATGTAAATTATAATTGAACTGTGCCATAGACCCTACTGGACTGAACAAAGGAGGATGAATGCGGGAATAAAGATAAACACAAAAGAATATGTTTGGGAGAAGGGGTCAGGGGCTCCTTGCTTCTAGTGAACAAGGGCTCTGAGCTTCTACAGCACTTCCTATTTACTGAGTAAAGAAAATGAGGAGGGGGTGGTTGTCAGTCAGCTGCTTGATTTAGTACAGGCCTGCATGACTGCATTCTTTGAACAGTAGGCTCCAGATGTCCCAATAGATAATCTCAAGGAGCACAGCACCAGGGAGTGATTGCCCTCAGCATACCTTCTGGCGGCAGGTGCAGATATGAGTTTGCTCACATTCTGCATTCATGGTAAACAGTTTGCTGTTTGATCATAAAGCCTCCAGTGGAATGCTGAGCCAGTCATGACCCTCAGGCTTTCGGGTCCCCACAGAACTGCAGTGGTTCATTGTTTTAGTAAAAAACTCATTACAATACTATATATCTTTATGCCCCTAGTGTTTGCTAGTATTTGTAAATGGGTCTGGAAGATGTTGTGCTGCTCTTGGGTAAAACTTTGTCTCATGAATTCTAAGGTAGACATTTTTCCAACATATTACCACTGCTAAAATAATGTGGCATACAATTGATGGCTTAACGTATTTAAATGGAGAACTTGGCGTATAAAATTGTGGTGTGCCGTACAACCAAAGGTATCTCAGATTGGATGAAATATAGTAGAAGCCATCATCTTTATACAGGGTTTTGTTTCTTGTAAACCAACGAAATATTTGGGGATTGAGGAAAATGAGTCTTCCAGGTTTCATGCCCCTTCTGAATTCTAAATAGTTTGAGAAATAGTCCCTGATATCAGAGAGATGGAAATTAAATAATTGTTGCAGTCCTGGTTCTATTGCATGAATGGATAATGTGGCTTGATCCTATAGTCAAATAAAATAAGCTTCTCTTTCCTTCATAGCCACAAGGTGTGCAAGATGTGTTTCCCTTTGAAACATCATAAGCCAAACGTAAGACATGTTTTTATTAATCCCTCTCTAGAATGTAGCAGGAAAGTCTCCTAAACTGTTTTCTTAAATTGAGAATAAATTCTAAAATACATTGAACTTGATTTTAATTTTACAAAAATGTTTCCTTTTCAAGCACGATGTTTTTCCTTAAAATAGGTGACTGCAATTATAGCAGTTACTCAGGGTAAGATGTTGAACCGTCTCACATGACTCCACAAGTTATATTTACATAAGACTCCAAGAAAGGCAAAGGTTACAGTATAGCATGAAAAATAAAATCCAATGAAATAAAATACAGGTAAATATGACGGTGTTCTGAGACATACAGGCACAGATTCCAGGGATCTTTTTCAGTCACACAGGATACTATTTGTCTCCAGATAACCAACAGCCAAATATAGGTGAGGTATCTGTTTCAGGGGAACCAAGGCACAAGATTGCTGAGAGGTCTTTTATATACACAGTTGCAGCCAAAATCAGACTTTTTAAACAGAGATCATCTATCTATTTTCAAAACACAGGCCAGGTACAGTGGCTCACACCTGTAATCCCAGCACTGTTGGAGGCTGAGGCGAGTGGATCACCTGAGGTCAGGAGTTTGAGACCAGCCTGGCCAACATGGTGAAACCCTGTCTCTAATAAAAATACAAAACTTAGCTGGGTGTGGTGATGCACACCTGTAATCCCAGCTACTTGGGAGGCTGAGGCAGGAGAATCACTTGAACCCAGGAGGCAGAGGTTGCCGTGAGCTGAGATCTAACCACTACACTCCAGCCTAGGTGACAGCAAGACTGTCTCAAAAAAAAAAAAAAAAAAAAAAAAGATAGTGTAAGCAAACTGGTAAATGCACCTCAAGGGGAGTTTTGGGATTTTTTTTTTTTTTCGCTTTTTTGAGTCGGAATCTCACTTTGTTGCTCAGGCTGGAGTGCGGTGGTGCAATCTCCACTCACTGCAACCTCTATCTCCCAGGTTCAAGCAATTCTCTTGCCTCAGCCTCCCCAGTGGCTGGGATTACAAGTGCCACTTCATATCCTACATAAATCAGTATTTCCTGTATTAGACTATAAAAGTCAGCAGACTATTTTGGAGCAAGACCAGATAGTAAGTATTTCAGGCTTTGCGGGCTACATATGATCTCTGTTGTATATTCTATTTATTTTACTCTTTAAAAATATTAAAATCCAATCTTAGCTCAAGGGCAAAGCAGGCTGTGGACTGGATATGGCTCATGAGCAGCAGTTTGCTAACCCCTGGAAACCTGAATTGAACAGCAAAACTCTAAAAGTGTTAGAAGAAAATATAAGATAATGTTTCTATGATCTTAATGTGGGGAAGGATTTCTTTAAAAAGAGTTAACATAAACGATAATAGAAAATATTAAGGCCAAGCGTAGTGGGTCACGAGATTGCAGTAGCCAAGATCATGCCATTGCACTCCAGGTGACAAGAGTGAGAGAGACTCCCCATCTCGGGGCGGGGGGGAAGGGAAAAATGGGGAGTTGTCTGTTTTGAATTCCCAACATGTACAGAGCACCCTTGACATTGACATAACTAACTCCATTTTTACATAACTAACTCCATTTCATCTTACGTTTCTTTTTTTTTTTTTTTTTGAGACGGAGTCTCGCTCTGTCACCCAGGCTGGAGTGCGGCGGCCGGATCTTGGCTCACGGCAAGCTCCGCCTCCCGGGTTACGCCATTCTCCTGCCTCAGCCTCCCGAGTAACTGGGACTACAGGCATGTGCCACCACAGCTGTCTAATTTTTGTATTTTTTTATATACTTTAAGTTCTAGGGTACATGTTCACAACGTGCAGGTTTGTTACATAGGTATGCATGTGCCATGTTGGTTTGCTGCACCCATCAACTCGTCATTTACATTAGGTATTTCTCCCAATGCTATCCCTCCCCCCCAGTCTGCCACCCCCTGACAGGCCCCAGTGTGTGATGTTCCCCTCCCTGCGTCCATATGTTCTCATTGTTAAACTCCCACTTATGAGTGAGAACATGTAGTGTTTGGTTTTCTATCCTTGTGATACTTTGCTGAGAATGATGGTCTTCAGCCTAATTTTTGTATTTTTAGTAGAGACAGTGTTTCACCATATTGGCCAGGCTGGTCTCAAACTCCTGACCTCGTGATCCGCCTGCCTTGGCCTCCCAAAGTGCTGGGATTACAGGTGTGAGCCACTGCACCCGGCCTTTGATAGCAACTTTTATTGAAGTGGCAATGCACAACAGCAGCAGAGGTACTGCTCCTTGTGGAGCAGTATGCCCAGAGTAGCAGCTCAGAGCCAGCCCTTCAGTCATATTTCTACCCACTTTTATTTATATGCAAAGTAAGTGGTGGATTATGCAGAAATTTCTAGGAAAAGGTGGTAACTTTCAGGTCATCAGCTTGTCATGGAAAGCAGCAATAACTCCCAGGTGTTACCGTGGAAATGGTAAACATGACATGGCATACTAGTAGGTATGTCTTATGAAAAGCTGCTTCTGCCCTGTTGCTGTTTTAGCTAGTCCTCTATTTGGTCTAGTGTTGGAGCCTGGCCTCTTGAGTCAAGTCCCACCCCCTGCCTTGATAGTGGCTTTTGTATCCAGTTTTTTCATAGAACACAATTTCAAATTTCTATGCTTGGTGTTTTCCAAACAGCCTGAAGCAAAAAGCAATCTTTAATATGAATATATATATCGATCCTCACTCACAACTTTAAAGTCAGTAACTGAGATGCAGGGACTTGTCATGAGCCTTGACTACTCAAGCTAAGTGGCCTATTTTTCCCCCCTTTCTCAAGGCATGTTCTCTGCTGTAGGGACACCTGAAATTCCCCTAAGATGGCCATGCTCAGTGGGCTGCCTCTTGACAGTTTCCTAGTAGTCAGTCAATAAAGGGTGCAGTTACCTCTCCCCAGCTCACTGAGGTAGACATAGTTGGTACTGTGCTGACCTTGGTTCCATTTGAGCCTCTGAATATCTGTGTGGCTTGTGCGGTGTTGTTGGTGCTCTAATCTCACAGTGCAGGGGTTGAGATGTCAGGAGAGGGAACACATCAGTGCCATTTCACTGTCTCCTGTGTCAAAGCAAAATTAAAATGCAGACCAGACTTGAAAAACTCCTGAGAAAACAAAACCTGGTAGACCTTAAAAACAGCCTTAACCTTGCTTAACCTGTAAACATAAGCAACAATTAACTTGAGTCATTTCTGGTAAATGCTTGTGTTAGGGAAAGACAAAACTCAATCTCAACCGATCAAAAGCGGCCAATTCACATACTATTATGTCATTAGGGACTTTTCAAGGCAAATTAAAAAATCCATTTTTATAATTGTAACTGATCAAATAATTTCTTTGTTTTACTTCTTCATTCACCCTATGAATACTTGCGTCTAATGCTTTAAGCATAGGACCACGAGACTTCTTCTGGTTTGATGCTTCCCAATTCATGAACTGCTGTTTGTTCAGTAAACTCTAGAAAATGTTTACTGCGCTTCAGATTTTTGTTTTCAGGAGAGCCATCCCCGTTAATGATACAAGAACAACTGTTTCCCTTCTGTACGTCAGCTCTACCAAGATGGCCGCGCCCAGAGAGCCGTGGCACAGGGTGCGGACATGTTACGTCCCTGAAGAGAAGCCTAAATCCGATCGTCCTAGCGCAGCAGAATCGACTCTCGCCCTCGTCGGCCGCCGTAGGCCGGTGCCAATGCCGGGGTTTAAGGGCCAGAAAAGGAAGCAATCACGGAATTTAGGTGTAGCCAGGAGAAAATCAGGTGAGCGTTTGGGTCTCTCCGTGGAGTAGGTTCAAGTGGCAGGGAGCTTCTGAGGAGCCTGTGGGGAGAGCTGGCGGCCTGGGCGGTGGAGCCTTTGGGTTGGGGTGCCTTTGCGGTCCGGCATGGGAGAGTTCTGGTTGTCGGGCGTTAACGGTCTGTCGAGTTCAGCCACTGAGATTCGGCGTCAGAGTTTGGGGTCTCTCAGGGTCACTCTGTTAGTAGGGGGACGCTGCCCAGCACACCGGCTTCATCACCGACCCCATTATTATCACTTCAAACGCCGCAGTTTAAAGTCGGTGATGAAGCCGGGGTGCTGGGCAGCCTACGAGGGTGTCTGGTGTAGGTTTTAGGGTGAATCAGGGATGTGTGTTAAGTGTTTAGGGAAGGCCCAGGCATATGGGGCTCAGAGTCTTGTAAAATCTGATATTTTACAAGCCCAGGCCCCTGGCTGGTGGTTGAGTTGTGAAACTATAACCGCCCACCCTTGCCGGCTGCCTAGACAGAACCGATTTGTCAAGATAGGGAAATTGCAATGGAGAAAGAGCAATTCATGCAGAGCCGGCTGTGCGGGGAGACCGAAGTTTCATTATTACTCAAATCAGTGATGAAAGAAAATTTTCAGCCGAATTAAATTTAAAGGAGTTTAAATGAGCAATGAACGATTCGCGAATTGGGCAGCCCCCAGAATCACAATAGATTAACAGAGACTCCAGGGGTGCCTCGTGGTCAGAACAAATTTATAGACAAAAAAGTGACATACAGGAATCGGAAGCGAGGTCCAGAAACAGTGAGATTGGTTACCACTCGGCGTTTGCCTTATTTGAACGCCGTTGGAACATTCAGCATTCTATCACTATGGCCGCTGGGATTGGCAACGCTCAGCTATTGTTACAGGTGCATACGATTAAGTTCGGTTTTCAATTTTGTCTGCAGTTTATCCACAAGGACTCAAATATAGAAGTATGGAGCCCTTCTCAGGCAATATTTAGTTTGCTTAAGCATCAGTCTCCTTGAGTATTTGAGGATCAAAGTTTCCCCCCATCCCCCAGACGGAATCTAGCTCTGTTGTCCAGGCTGGAGTGCAGTGATGAGATCTCAGCTCACTGCAACCTCCGCCTCCTGGCTTCGAGCGATTCTTCTGCCTCAGCCTCCCGAGCGGCTGGGATTACAGGCCCGCACCATCATGCCCGGCTGATTTTTGTATTTTTAGTAGAGACAGGATTTCACCATTTTGGCCAGGCTGGTCTTGAACTCCTGACCTCAGGTGATCCGCCCGCCTCAGCCTCCCAAAGTGTTGGGATTACAGGCGTGAGCCACCGCACCCAGCTATGATTGTTATGATTTATAAGAAATGTGTGCTTGATCTTTGTCCCGTTTCCTGGCACATGTCTCCTAAAACCCTTGGAACCTCTTCAGGGATAAGTGTCTTCGTGTGGCATTGAGATGGCAGGTGACTGGGTGCTTCTGGCTGACCTTAGGATGGGGGAGGCTGGTTGCCAGGGCAACTAACTGTGTGATTTGAGGGTTGGAAATTTTAGCTCTGCCTGGCAACAGGGAGGTTGAAGGTTGAGTTGATCACCAGTGGTTAGTGTTTTAATCAAGTATGCCCATATAATGAAACTGGCATAAAAACTCAAAAGGATTGGTGAACTTCTGGGGAACTTACAGATTCTTGAGCAGGTGGAGGTGCCTGAGGGGTGGTGCACTGAATCTCTAATAAGCTGCCTTGGAGGGCATGGAAGTCCAACGCCCCTTGCTACAAACTTTGCCCTGTGCTATCCCTTCCATCTGGCTCTTCATCTGTATCCTTTGTAATATCCTTTATTCCTTTTCCCATTTGCCCTGAGAATATTCACCCTCGATGCTTGCAGCTGGAGCATTTACCCCGAGATAACTTTGTCATGAACGGTCTCGCTTTTATTATTTTCACATTGTTCTAGTAGATGGACTTTGGAAATAAAAGACATCATTCTATTTATAGCATTCTGTTTTTAGTAGTGGTATTTCCATTTACAAAATGTGGTAGTTCTTGATCACTGAAAATGTCAAATCCTAAAAAACATAGCATTCCTACACGTGATGTTAACATCATTCTCAAGCAGTTCTTGGCTGAAGACTCGCTAGATGGAGCCGATTTTTCCAAATAGACAATTCTGATGATTCAGATGATTCTGATGTTAGTTCTGATTAGAAATAACTCCTAGAACAGCTTTTATATTTTATTTCCAC
Organism: Theropithecus gelada; assembly: GCF_003255815.1. Lineage (NCBI taxonomy): Eukaryota > Metazoa > Chordata > Mammalia > Primates > Cercopithecidae > Theropithecus > Theropithecus gelada. The sequence goes on along the minus strand of NC_037687.1, from coordinate 28,783,216 downwards.
ATTGAAAATCAGATTTACTACAGCCTCAAAGAGCATATTTATGACAAATTAAATAAGCGCTGGCAGCAAGCTGCACTTCGTTTTTCTAGACAGGAAAAGGGTTAAAATAAACCAGTAAATGTTAAGTGTTTTCCTGAGTTCTGTGAGCAATCCAGCAAATTAATCAAACCTGAGGAGGAGGCCGTGTGAATCCTGATTTATAGCTGGTCTATCAGAGATACAGGTGACAACCTGCTGCTTGCAACTTGCATCTGAAGTTGGGGGCAGGCTTGAACTGAGCACTTAATCTGTGGTATCTGACACTATGTCCAGATACATAGTCTCAGAATTGAATTAAATTGTAGGATGCTGTCTTAGTCTTGTTGGTGCTGCTATAACAAGATAGCTGAGACTGGATAATTTATAAACAACAGAAATTTATTTGTTATAGTTCTGGAGACAGGGAAATCTAAGATCAAAGCACCAGCAGGTTTGGTGTCTGGCGAGGGCCCAATTTCTGCTTTCAATATAGTGTTTTGTCGCTATTTCTCTGGAGGTGAATAATGCTGTGCCCTTATGTGGCAGAAGGCGGAAGAGCAAAAAGGGCCGATCTGTGTGTGAAGCCTCTTTTATTTTTATTATTACTATTATTCTTTCTTTAGGTTTTTTTTTTTTGGATACAGAGTCTCACTTTGTCACCCAGCCTGGAGTGCAGTGGCACCATCATAGCTCACTGCAGTCTCAACCTCTCAACTCTCAACCTCCCAGGCTCAAGCAATCCTGCCTTGGCTACCTGAGTAGCTGGGAATATAGGCATATGCCACCACGCTTGGATAATTTTTGTATTTTTTGTAGAAATAGGGTTTCACCATGTTGCCAAGTCCTGAGCTCAAGTGATCTGCCCACTTTTGCCTCCCAGAGTACTGGAATTACAGGTGTGAGCCACCACACCTGGCCTTTTTTTTTTTTTTTTTTTTTTGAAGAGACAGGGTCTTGCTGTGTTGCCCAGGCTAGAGTGCAGTGGTGCAATCACAACTCACTGCAGCCTCAAACTCCTGGCCTCAAGCGATCCTCCCACCTCAGCCTTCCAAAGTGCCGGGATTACGTGCATGAGCCACTGCGCCTGGCCAAAGCCTCTTGTGTAAGGGCCTTAATGCCACTCACAAGGGAGGAGCTCTCATGACTTAATCACTTCCTAAAAGCCCATCTCTTGATACCACTGCATTGGAGAGTAAGTTTCAACATGAATTTTGGAGGGCACAAACATTCAAACCATAGCATCTGGCGTTTGGGAGCTTAGATTTTTGGAGGCCGTCTCACCGTTTCCTAATAAGAGTGGCTCACTGTGCCTAAGTTGTTTTTTCAAACAATGTGGTTTATCCTGAACACCTGCTTTCCTCTAGGATTCTGGAGTTTTGGTGTATGTTAGCCAGTAAGCACCTTCATGATCAGCCCCCAATAAAAACCATGGGCACACAATCTCTCTCTAATAAACTTCCTTGGTCTATAGGGTTTCACGTGTGTTGTCACAACTTGTGGCTGGAGGAATCAAGTGTATCCTGTGTGACTCCAAAGAGACTGAACTTGAAACTTGTGTCAGGCTTCCTCCAGACTTTGCCACATGTACCTTTTCCCTTTGCTGGTTTTGCTCTGTATGTTTTCACAGTAATCAGTGGTTGCCATGAATATGATTACAAACTGAGTGTTGTGAGTTCACCTAGTGAATCACTGCATCTGGGAGTGGTCTTGAGGGACCCCTGGCACAGCTGTCTGCATTCATTCACCTGTCTCCCGTTTTCCAACAGACTCTCAGGTGTCCTTGACTTGTGGCAGCATCACTCCAGTCTCTGCCTCCATCTTCACATGGCCTTGTCTTTTCCCTGTGTTTTTCTTCTCTGTGTGTCTCAAGATTGTTGGGAAAAAGGCTTGTAGGGTGCCGGTATAAACTGGTCATAAAAGTATGGGACAATAAATTGTGGAAAGCCTCAGGAGGCCTCTGAGGAGGAAAGCCGCCTTATTGCCATCACGTTGACCTGCTCTTTTGTCTATAAACACTGTGCTTAAGGAGAAAGACACTCCTTTGAAGCACTGGAATGTGGTCAGATATGCCGGCTGCTAGTTAAGCCCACTCCCATATGACTCTCCACATTCAGAGTGTTGTTTTATTGCCCTGGGATGTAAAGACGTGGAGACACCTGACAAAGGGATGCTTAGATGTATTGCTTGGCCTTGACTTCAGGAGAGTTTAAGCAGCAGAGACAGCATCTGGGCCCGGAGGGAATGTGTCACCAAATGAACTTGATTTTTACTCCACAGATCCTGGCTCCCCAGAAGCAAGAGACTTCAAGTGAAGGAAGGAGGAGGTTCCTGGATGTGGATGTCATCATTTCTGGGAACACTCTTAAATGGAAACTCAGATTTCTTAGCCAAAATTTAGGGAGGATCCAGAAGAAACCAAAGATGAAGCATCCCAGTTCTTGGGTATTTCCTGAAACAGAAGAAGATGACAGAGGCCCAGGTGACTTTTGGTTTGTTTTATTCTTAACTCGATTCCCTGATGGATTTGTGGAAGTCTGAAGAAATCAGTTCCTTTACATTAAAAGTATAAATTGGAAAAAATGAGCTCTGGGGAGAAACAGACTTAGACTGTACCTTTCAACCAGGACAAAGTGGGATCATGAATACATTGTTCACATAGCCCACATGTGACCAGTGTTGGAATATAATGTGTGACTCTGCCGGACCCTGTTGGTTACATTAAGTGTCAACTTCTGTCCAAAATCTTTGGCCACCATCACACCCAGAGAATCATGGTAAGTTACATGATGTGCACTGATTCTGAGGAGAATGCGGGTCCCTTCCTCAGGGGATGTCAGTATTTCATGGCACTTAAATCTTGGAAAATTCGTTTGATGCTTTTTGCTAGAGGTGACAAGATAGACTTTTTGTCCTTAACAGCTTTCTTCCAAAAGATACACAAGCAAGTTTTGTGTGGCTGTTTCTACATGATTATTCTGAGTCGTCTCTGGGACTATACCAAGCAGAATTTAATGAACACAGTATTTCAGGAGCCCCCAGCACCGCGGCCTATATACCCAACCTTGTTGCAGTCTGTTTATCTGTGAATAAACCTAATTGCCTAAACAATGCAAGGTTTGCTTTCAAAGGTGCTCCTTGAACAGGTCACTAAACTGGCGTTTAAGTACAGATTTGACCATAGGGAGTTGAAAGTTCCCTTTGGCAATGGCTTGAGTTGTTGAGATCCACAGGGTTTGCTTTAGAATGTCATGTTGTCTCAGAAAATACAGAGCCCTTCCCTGTTTTCAAATCCAGTTGTTAACCTCTCACCTCTTTTAATGCCTTAACTTGAAAAAATTATGCAAATGATTCATTATAGTTTTAAATGTGTATATATTTGGTCTCTATCTCTGATTCCTGGCACAGAGCTCCTAAAACCTTTAGAATTTCCTGAGTGATAGGAATGTATTTTGTTCTTCATAACCAGCCCCTTTCAACCATACCTGAGTTTATGGTAATGAGGTGACTCAGGGTGGGCTCCTAGACAACCTCAGGATGGGGCTGGTTGCCAGAAAGACCAAGCCTTGATTACAGAGTTGGGACTTTCAGTCCCACCCCTGACCTCCAGATTCTGTCACCAATGGTTGATTATTTCTTTTTTTTTTTTTTTTTGAGACAGAGTCTTGCTCTGTCACCAGGCTGGAGTGCAGTGGCACAATCTCGGCTCACTGCATCCGCCACCTCCTGGGTTCAAGCAATTCTCCTGCCTCAGCCTCCTGAGTAGCTGGGACTACAGGTGCGCACCACCACACCCAGCTACCTTTTTTTTTTTTTTTTTTTTTTGAGACGGAGTCTCGCTCTGCCGCCCAGGCTGGAGTGCAGTGGCCGGATCTCTGCTCACTGCAAGCTCCGCCTCCCGGGTTCACGCCATTCTCCTGCCTCAGCCTTCCGAGTAGCTGGGACTACAGGCGCCCGCCACCGCGCCCGGCTAGTTTTTTTTTGTATTTTTTAGTAGAGACGGGGTTTCACCATGTTAGCCAGGATGGTCTCGATCTCCTGACCTCGTGATCCGCCCGTCTCGGCCTCCCAAAGTGCTGGGATTACAGGCTTGAGCCACCGCGCCCGGCCTTTTTTTTTTTTAAGTAGAGACAGGGTTTCACTATGTTGGCCAGGATGGTCTCGATCTCTTGACCTCATGATCCGCCTGCCTCGGCCTCCCGAAGTGTTGGGATTACAGGCATGAGCCACCATGCCCAGCCATGGTTGATGATTTAATCATGCCCACATGGTAGAATCTCCATAAAAACCCCCATGGGGTTTGGAGATCACATGTGGAAGTAGGGGGGTGGGGGAAGGGTGCGCTGCAATTCCACAGGAACAGACGCTTCTGTGCTTGGCACCCTTTGGACCTTGACTTCTGTACCTCTTCACCTGGCTGTCATTTGTATCCTAGATAATAAACTGTAATTGTGTGACATTTTTCCTGAGTTCTGTGAGTCATTCTAGCAAATTATCAAACCTGAGCAGAAAGGTTGTGGCAGCCCCCAATTGTGGTCAAGTTGGACAGAAGTGCGATAATGTGGGGGCCCCAGAGCGGCACATGATGTGAGGGCAGTCTTGTGGGACCGAGCCCTTAAACTTGCAGAGTCTGATGATAACCCTTAGTGGTTAGTGTTAGCAGAGGATCGAACTCTAGGATACCCAGCTGGCATCAGAGAATCAAAGGGTTGGAGAAGTGTTGCTGGAAAAGACACTGTGTATTTGGTATCAGAAAGAACCACAGATTCATGGATAGTTTTATTTGTTTGTTTGTTTGAGATACAGTCTTACTTTGTAGGGTTGGAGAAGTGTTGCTGGAAAAGACACTGTGTATTTGGTATCAGAAAGAACCACAGATTCATGGATAGTTTTATTTGTTTGTTTGTTTGAGATACAGTCTTACTTTGTTGCCCAGGCTGGAGTGCAGTGGCGTGATCTCCACTCACTGCAACTTCTGCCTCCTGGGTTCAAGCGATTCTCTTGCTTCATCTAGGCACCACCATGCCCAACTAATTTTAGTATTTTTAGTTGAGACCAGGTTTCGCCATGTTGACTAGGCTGGTCTCTGATTCCTGACCTCAGGTGATCCACCCACCTTCACCTCCCAAAGTGCTGGGTTTACAGGCATGAGATACCATGCCTGACCTCATGGATAGATTTTTCAATGTGAAAGACTCAAGTTAAATAGTACACATAGTGAGAAAACAAAGTTCCCCCTCTGTATACTTTTTTTCCTAATTCCCTAGTATGTCATTAACAAATGCTTGTCTTCCTGTTCTAGGGATTTACCTGTGAGGACATCTATGTCTGCATGTGTGTGTGTGTGTACATACACATGCATTTGTATACATATACATGTATCTATGCATGTCAATGCTTACATGTATGATGGCTTATTTTTTACAGCCACTGCATAGTTTATTTGTTGTTTTGCTAAACATCATGGTATAGTTCACATGAAGGGAATCATGCTAGATTATTCCGCTCATGCTATATGACTATAGCATATAGTTCAGGGTTGCAAGTAGGTGCTGAAAAACACTGCAGATGTTCTTATGTTAGCAAGAGGATTTAATGGCTGCATATTACAGAAACTTACGATTTGTTGGATTAATGGATGGCTGCATGGTTATTATAAAATATAGAATATTTTACTATGACTTTGCTTCTGTCACAGTATATTGAAAGAACTAGGAATACAGTTTGTTTGTGAACATGCTGAGTTTGTACTGCAAGGGTCCACTTATATCCAAGCTTGAATCAAAAATATAATATTCTCAGGATGTGCAACTCACTTATACAGAGTGCCATAAGCAGATTCCACCAGGCCAACTGTGGGTCATGAGTATGCACAGTTTCAGTATATGCGGGGCATCCTGAAACCATTCCATTGGGTATACCAAGGGACAACTGTACAGGTGCAACTTATATGGTGAAAATGGGCAGAACAACTTCATATTTCTTCCATGCCAATAAAAGAGAAACACTTCATATTAAGCAGGACTGTGTTATTACAGGAATCACTGACCCTGAGGGATGTGGCTGTGGAGTTCACCTGGGAGGAGTGGCAGCTCCTGGGCCCTGCTCAGAAGCATCTGTACCAGGATGTGATGTTGGAGAACTACAGCAACCTTGTGTCAGTGGGTGAGGACAGCTGCCCTGTGTCACTCAGAGGGTGCCCAGTCAGTGGCCTTTGCTTCCTTAGCTTCTGGAAGCTTTGGTGTGTCTGCTATGCTCCCAAATGGCAGATCCTCAGGCCCCTCTCTGGTCCCAGAGGAAGAGGCACTATCTTCCTTCATCTTAGAAAAAAATGCTTTAATTTGCTAACATGCAAATTATGCAGTCCCTAACATGTACCTTTCTCCTATCATCAGAGCCATGTAGTGCAATTCAGTGAGCCTAAGTCTTCTCCCATTTCCCACAAACAGGGTTTCAAGCTAGCAAACCTGATGCCCTCACCAAGTTGGAACAAGGAGAACCGCTATGGGCATTAGAAGATGAAATCCACAGTCCAACTCATCCAGGTAAGTGAGAGAGAACCAGCAAGAGAGGAAGGCAGTGAAAGTCACATTCTGGTCGTTTAGAGAAGGCATGACAGTTGTGAAAGTGTTTAGGGAGACAGAAACAGCTGCCACATATCCTTCTCCCCATATGATACAAGAGCTCTTTTTCTTATAGGAATTCAGAGAAACATACATACCCCTTTATCCCTTCTTGGAACTGAACTGATCCCTATTCATTTCTTCTTAGATGTTGTTTCCCGTAAGTTCTTCTTGCTTGGATTTTCACATCTTCCCATTCGTCTTCGTCACTTGTCAGAGGATCATTTTGTGTTTCTGAGGCAAAAACAACAAACTGGTTTTTTTTTTGTCTCACATAGTCACTCAACCCAGCATTTATGCCACTGGATATATAGGGGTTGTTTTCTCACACCTCAGACAATTCTCCAGCAGACATCAGCTGGGTGTCCTCTATTTCAAATTAGCTCTGACACTATCTACCTGATGCGGCATCAGATCCCACAGGTTAAGGGATCAGTCCAAGACTGTCTCCCACTTCAAATGCCAGTGGCAAGTCCCAGGTTGTCACCTCAGCTTCTGATCAACCAGCTGAAAAGTAGAGGTTCCCAAGACCCTCTCCTCAAGTTTGATTAATTTGCTAGAACAGCACTTATATGTATATGCATGTGTGTGTATATATATGTGTATGTGTCTGTATATGTGTATATACATTTATATATATACTTTATATCTATATATACATTTATATAAGAGAGAGAGAATGCCATAAGCATTGTCTAGAGTTGCTGATTCATCAAATGAGATAAGAACTGAGGCACAGGAGGCCAGGCATGGTGGCTGTAATCCCAGCAGTTTGGGAGGCCGAGGCAGGCATATCATGAGGTCAAGAGTTTGAGACCAGCTTGGCCAACATGGTAAAACCCCGTTTCTACTAAAAATACAAAAATTATCCGGGCGTGGTGACATATGCCTGTAGTCCCAGCTATTTGGGAGGCTGAGGCAGGAGAATCACTTGAACCCAGGAGGTGGAGGTTGCAGTGAGCAGAGATCACGCCATTGCACTCCAGCCTGGGTGACAGAGTAAGACTCCATCTCAAAACAAAAAACAGAAAAACAAAAAAACCTGAGGCATAGGTATGTGACTATGGTTTGTTTTTTGCATTCTGACAGTATGTATTTTTCACCTTGAATTTTCTTTTCATGACATGGTTTATAATACACTACAATATAATAATATCTTCCATCTCTAGATTCCCATTCTACTTTGCACCCCAATCACACACAAGCCACTCCCATAGATATCATATCAGTGGGATTTGGTGGTGCTTGAGGTTCCTTTGCTACTCTGGAGTCAAGGGCCTGATTTTCATTCTTCCTTGTATAAGACTGAAATACATCTTGGTCATTCATGCATTTCTTTATCGAAGGACAGATTAGCCAGGCTGAAGAGAGATCATACTTTTCTATCTATTAAGCATTTCTTAAAGGCAAGATCTTTATTAAAGGAGTTTTCATGACACTGTCCATCCCAAGGCCTCTTGCTCTGCGAGTCTGGTTTCGTTAGAATTGGGTTGGGGGCCTGGGCTTGTCTCTCGGGGGCTGTTTCCATGAGTTGATGAACTGTAGCCATAATACACAGTAGAAGAGACTGAATTTACTGAGAAACAGAAATGTCTTTCTTGAGCAAAGATTTTATTAGCAAAAATAGGGCAAATTTTTATGTAATATTTACAAATTAAACTTTTGAACATATGAAATGTTTTTGTTACAATTCAGGGCTATACAAAGATAAAGTGAATAGTAAATACAGAAAGAATTGTAGGACTTTAGAAGAAATGTAACCTACAGTGGTCTAGACAAGATGGAGAATGACAGACTGATAAAATACCTTATGCAAGAGACATAGCTAGCTATTGAATTAAGATGAAGAACTATGACAAGACAAGAAGTTGTAGAGCTGGAAATGCAAGGCCATGTGGGGACTGTCAGAAGATTAGCCTGAAGGCCAGGTGCGGTGGCTCATTCCGGTAATCCCAGCACTTTGGGAGGCCGAGGTGGGCAGATCACCCGAGGGTCAGGAGTTTGAGACCAGTCTGGCCAACGTGGTGAAACCCTGCCTCTACTTAAAATACAAAAAATTAGCCAGGTGTGGTGGCACACGCCTGTGATCCCAGCTGCTCAGGAGGCTGAGGCAGAATTGCTTGAACCTGGGAGGCAGAGGTTGAAGTGAGCTGAGATCGTGCCACTGTACTCCAGCCTGGGTGACAGAGCAAGACTCCATCTCAAAAAAAAAAAAAGAGATTAGCCTGAAACTGGTCACATGGAGGCCAGTGTTAGAAGATATTTGCTGGGAAACGGTCAAGTGGGAACTTAAAGTGGATGTGTCTGGTGATGGTAAAACTTTTATTGTTCAGCTCCTGCTGTGAGTTTTCGGTGCCAGTAATTTAGGATGGTGGTGGAGGTAAAGTTGTGTATTTTTCTAGCTCTATGTAGAGGTTACCTTTCACTTGGTGGCAGTACTGTAGCAATAATACTGTGTAGTTGATGTTCTAAGAAAAACTAAAAGTAAAGCTGCCTCCAGTCTTGATTCAGAAGTAGGAAGGTGTTCCTTAAGGGCTCCCTTCACCGATGCCAACAGAGACATAAGTACAAAATTCAGGAAGTAGAGGCTGTTAGTGGCAAGGTGAGGGATTAGTATATTAGGGACAGTAAAGTGGACAAAAAAAATTCTAATATGACATCTATGCAAGTAGGGCATGATGAAGAAGGTGACAGTTTCCACATGTGGTGCAGTGGCAGAGCTGTGCGGAGAGGACTGCGTGTTCCGCTTGCATGTTCTGAAAGTCCATAGGGATCGCTGTGTTTCTCTTTCTGTTGGAACATAAGAGAATGTGTCATAGCCAGGTAGATACAAGGTGTTAATTGAAAAATCGAGGAGACAAAGAGAAACTTTATATTCTAACAAAAGATGATTCTCAAATCTGAGTAATGTGACCTTGGGGAAGTGAAAGAAACACACATCACTGAAGAGAGGGGAAACTCTTTTTTTTTTTTTTTTTTTTTGCCTTGCAGGAGGCTTTTTGCCTTGCAGAATTTGCTTTGCATACCTGTTCAGTGAGAGATGGGGGAGTCTTATGAATATCTTTATGAGAATCAGCAAATGTGTGCATAGCAAGCAAACATATATGTAACATATCCATGTTCATTTTGGAATGGAATTTTAACATTAAAATGAGGTGGAATTTGACTCTATGCTAGGAGGTCTTTTACAGGATATAAGAAAAGTCTGCACAGACTCCAGCAACTGACCAAAACAGCCTCACTGATGTTTCTCAGGAGAAAGATATTGAGATCAGTCTCCTGTCCAATCATAGCTGCAGTTAGGAATGCTGTTGGGGGTGAGGGGCATCAGTTAGTCAGCGTCTGGTGGTCGGGGAGCTGCAATTGTTTCAATATTGCTTGTCCCAAGGTCAGTGTTTGTTTAGCTGCTACAGAAAAAGAAAAAAACAGAACAAAAAAAGTCATGGCAGTTAGAACATAGTTTATTCTTTAAATGTAGGGGGTGTACGACTTAACCGTTGCCTGTGTTTCCTTAGGCCTAGTTTATAATTTGGTATCTTATTGCCACAAAGAGTCTGTTCCATCAGTCTGTGATCTCTATTTTAACAAAGGTTAGAGTACTGACTGCAATTTTCCTTCACATGTGAGATTGGCGCTCTAGGAAAGTTAGTGTGATGATGGTCTACAGAATGGAGAAGGGCATATTTTAGCACCCAACAGTCTAATAGAATTAGGATGAAGTCAAATGCTGTGTATCTAACATTCTAACGTGACTTTCTATTTATTCTAATCCCTATGTCTGCTGTTTCCCTACTCAGGATTATTCTTTTTCAAATTAAAAAAAAATGTTTCTGTAGAGACAGGGTCTCCCTATGTAGCCCAGGCTGGTCTCAAACTCCTGGGCTCAAGCGATCCTCCCACCTCAGCCTCCCAAAGTGTTGAGATTAGAGGCATGAGCCACTGTGCCTGGCTGGCAAATTTTTTGTTTTTTTTTTTAGATGGAGTCTCGCTCTGTTGGCAGGCTGGAGTGCAGAGGCACAATCTCGGCTCACTGCAACCTCCTTCTCCCAGGTTCAAGCGATTCTTCTGCCTCAACCTCCTGAGTTGCTGGGACTACAGGCGTGTGCCATCACGCCCAGCCAATTTTTTGTATTTTTAGTAAAGACGGGGTTTCACCATCTTGACCAGGATGGTCTCGATCTCTTGACCTCATGATCCACCTGCCTTGGCCTCCCAAAGTGCTGGGATTACAGGCATAAGCCACCGTGCCTGGCTGGCAAATTTTATCTTATGTGTATTTAACTGCAATTCTTAAAAGTTTTTTAACAGATAGGGAACGTTTATACTTGGAATTCCTTCCATGTTGGTATCACAGGGTTTCCAGTAAAAAGCCAGCCAACCCCGAGGCATCTTTGAAGCAGTTTTATTCCATGTGATGATCATGGAAGGATTTATTGTTCTGTCTCTTAGAAATTGAGAAAGCTGATGATCATCCGCAGCAGCACTTGCAAAACCAAAGAATACTGAAGAGGATGGGACAACACTATGAACATGGAAAAACTCTGAAATCATATTTAGGTTTAACCAACCAGAGCAGAAGATACAACAGAAAGGAGCCTGCTGAGTTTAATGGAGATGGAGCTTTTCTCCTTGATAATCATGAACAAATGCCTATGGAAATTGAATTCCATGAAAGTAGAAAACCCATCAGCACTAAGTCACGATTCCTTAAACATCAGCAAACACGCAATATAGAGAAAGCCCATGAATGCACTGACTGTGGGAAAGCTTTCCTCAAGAAGTCTCAGCTCACTGAGCATAAGAGAATTCATACAGGAAAGAGACCCCATGGGTGTAGCTTGTGTGGGAAAACCTTCTACAAGAAGTACAGGCTCACTGAACACGAGAGAGCTCACAAAGGAGAGAAACCGCATGGGTGTAGTGAATGTGGGAAAGCCTTCCCCAGGAAATCTCAGCTTACTGAACATCAAAGGATTCACACGGGAAATAAGCCGCATCAATGCAGCGAATGTGGGAAAGCTTTCTCCAGAAAATCACTACTCATTGTACATCAGCGAACTCATACAGGAGAGAAGCCTTATACATGCGGTGAATGTGGAAAAGGCTTCATTCAGAAGGGCAATCTCATTATACATCAACGAACTCACACTGGAGAGAAACCTTATGGTTGCATTGACTGTGGTAAGGCCTTCAGCCAGAAGTCTTGCCTTGTAGCACATCAGAGATATCATACAGGAAAGACTCCCTTTGTATGTCCTGAATGTGGACAACCCTGTTCACAGAAGTCAGGACTCATTAGACATCAGAGAATTCACTCAGGAGAGAAACCCTATAAATGCAGTGACTGTGGGAAAGCCTTCATTACAAAGACAATGCTCATTGTACATCACAGAACTCACACGGGAGAGAGACCCTATGGCTGTGATGAGTGTGAGAAAGCCTACTTCTATATGTCTTGCCTTGTTAAACATAAGAGAATACACACAAGGGAGAAACAGGGGGATTCAGTGAAGGTGGACAGTCCTTCCACAGTAAGTCATAGCTTAAGTCCTAGTGAACACATGCAGGGGAAAAGCCCTGTTAATATGGTGACTCTGCAGATACCTTCTGTGAACCCGCAGATGCCATTTAACACCAGCGGGCTCCTAGCAGATAGGAACGTAGTCCTTGTGGGACAGCCACTTGCCAGATGTGCACCCTCGGGAGATAATAGAAGCTTTGCACAGGACAGAAGCCTTACAAATGCAGTCAACGTGGTCGTGCCTTCAGTCATCAATTACATCTTCTTTTATGTTACAAACACGTAATTGAAAACTGTATATTAAATGCGGAAAAGCCTTGACCAAAAGTATCTAGTTGATTACCTGGTTAAGTCCTCCATAAGATTTCAAGCTTATGTTTCAATACAAAGCTTGAAATCCTGTGAATGCAGAAAGTAGGAAAGCCTCTTTTGGAAGAGGGACCCTATCATTGGTGATCACCATGGCAACAGTGAGCTCATAGTGGGTAGAAATACAGTGATGGTGGGAGAGCCTTTGTCCTTAAGAGGTGTCAGTACACACTGGAGAAAAACTCCTGGAAGGTAGTTAATGTGACAGCATTTTCAGTGGTACATTCTGCCACATCCTTTAGCAGGTGAAATATAGAAATAAAACACTGTGAACCCACTACTGTGAAGTGCCTTTATCAAAATATTAAAGTACTCTTGAAACAAAGAAGCCCTGTGGAAATGAGGATTGTTTGAGAGCTTTCTGTTCCATTCCTGACTTCATCATATGTCAGATAGTATAACTGATGTCTCTTTTTAGACAGAATATCTTGAACTATTACTATTTACTGCGTTAATTATTCCAAAAGTTAAAGGAGATAGTGTCTGCCCCACATCACCGGTTAAGGTTATCACATTGAGGGAGGAAAAAAGGAAAAATTAATTGGGCAGACAGCTAAAGCTGGCCTTTGGCAAAATTCTTTTAAACAGAAAGCCTGAAAAATCAAGCACAGGCACGAAAAGAGCAGAGTGGGGGAAAACTCAGGCAGCAGCTACTCTGATAAGAAAGTAAGGCCCAGCATAGAAGCCTTTTGTTCTTTGTGTGATTAGTGGGCTCCCAGGAAGAAGTTTCCTCCCCTTTTCAGGCATGTACATGGTGAACTCCATGGGAGCTTGCAGGGGGAGTGAGGAGTCTTACTTAAAACAGACCCACAGTTACACAAACAGGAGAAGCTATGCTTTGTGCTTGCCTAAAGACAGCTACACAGATAAGGGGAGTTGCACAGACAGCTTCACAGATAAGTTATACAAATAGCTACAGAGATGAGTTTCATAGAAAAGCTTTTGAATTCAGTTGTAAAAATGGCAACCCATTCAGGCTCCCTTTCTGCTGTGGAGAGCTTTCTTTTTTCACTTATTAAACTTTCACTCCAACCTCTCCCTTTGCGTCCATACTCCTTAATTTTCTTGGTTGTGAGACAAAGAAGTCTGGATGATACCTCACAACCAGGGACTGCTACATTGTGATGCATCGGTGAGACTGTAACGACATTATATTCACTTCTCCCATTTGTGGGTTCCTTTTTTTAATTGTCTATCTTCAGTGCCCAACCAAGATCATGTGATGATTAGCTGTTAAATTTCTGACCCTAAAGTTAATTCAATATTATTTCAGAAAATGAGTCCTTCAAAAAGAAAGGGTAAGGGACAGGACCAAGCAATACTACAGTGCTAGGTTCCCTCTAGTGGGGCCAGAGACAGCTGATCTTTCTAGTTAAGTGTGCAACATATCAGATGTCAAGTTTATATGGGATGTGACCTCCCTTCCTGGACTAGGCAACTGAAGCTGAAAGGTTTGGGTCAATCAACAGGGACTGGTATAAACAGACTGGGTTCCTACCCCAACTCAGCTCAACCCCTATCCAATAGGTAGGGAACATCTGAGGCCCCAGGAGAGTTAGGGGGAGGGCACTAATCTATCAATATGCTTTTTTCACAATGACAAGGCAGCAGAGACCTGGAAACGTAAAGCTTTCCTTATGCTCTCCCAAGCTCTGGCCACCAAGGGTAACCTGATGAAGCCCTGCTGGATCTGCCATCCTGGCCCACCTGTCACCACCTAGAGTGACCCTCTCATCCTACCAGTGATAAACTACACCAGTATACCTAACATGACAGCATATACCAGCAGAACTCGAGTGGCTTACTGGCTTACCGAACATGGAAAGGAAGCAGAGGTGCCCTGTTTTAACGTAATCAACTATGACAAAATGCCACAGCCACAACTAACAAAACCTTGGTGGGCTGGCACTTTGATGCACCACACTTTTGATTACATGAAGAGTGTCCCACTGGTGATGATGAAAAGAAAGACTGGAGTGTTGTTAGCCATTTGTGCAGGGGCTTCATGAACAACATTGTGTGGGAGAAACTAAGTTCCTGTAACAGGTTTGAGACTTGGATGGCAAACACAAATGCCTCCACACCCATGAATGGGCCACTGAACAAGAAAATGGAGAAGGGGTGTTGTGTGCACCTGAGAGCTACACCTACATTTTTTTCTGTGGGTGGTCTGGGGTTTATATAAATATAGGACAGGCAATGTCATGCCTGATCCAAATTGTTGTTTTCAGAATCCTGGGAATATGAACTTGTAAACTCCTAGATAACTGACCAGCTGCAACCTTCCTTGTGGAATGGAACAGACCCAACATTCTTCCTGGCATCTACCCTCATTTCCTTTCACTGCAGAAGTACTCTCAGGTAAGTATCCTTGTGTCTTATGAAAAGAGATCTTTAAAAGAGAATCAACTATGTCCTGGTATCTCATGTTCCACAGAGAGCTGAAGAGGCTGAACAGGATTGGGGGAAGACAAAGAGGTTCTGGAAGAGCTGAATCTAGTTGTAAACTGGA